>NW_024609881.1:75740569-75806700 GCF_016920785.2 Ixodes scapularis | reverse complement strand
GAATCTTTATTGGCGACGTGCGCGACCGAAAGCGTCGCTGTGGTCGGCCTTTCACGATTGGCCCAAAAGCTGACTATGACGTCGGAAAGGGTATACCATCGACGCAAATAAGAAGAATGAAGGAACTTTAATTTCGACGGTGTTGGCAGTGTTCCTTTGAGAGCGCAATGATTTCAGGCTTCCACCATGCTATTTACAAACACCATCGAACTTGTTGTTCGCAAGGTAATGACGTCACAAGGGGGAGCCATAGGAGGGCGCCACCAAAACATCTCGCCACTAATACTCAATGCGGACCATGGCCAAGAATCCGAGTCATTCGCTTTAATTCCATTCCGCGACGACATGTGGCGCCTAAGCCCCGAGCGAAATCACTTTTCCAATTTCCAATGTGCCCTCTGTTTCCGCCGCACCGCCAATGTTATCTTCGAATCCGGAGAGGAGACATCGTAATGTAGTAAGGGCATAGCTCTGATAACACGCTCAAGACAGCTCCGAACCTCGGAACCTCTCAAGGTCATAGCTGGGCGCGCCTAGCGCAGACGTGTGTAATTGCTTCTCCCGCAGCCAATGTGTATTTTAAAGTGATAAGCTAACGCTCAAGACTATTGCTCCATCGCTAAAAAGCCAAATTTAAACCGAGCAAAGTTAAAGCTATACTTCGTCTCACCTTAGCATGGACTGGCCCCGGAGGCTGCTCCAGCGCGAGACGGTAGCCTTCATTGGCGTTCGCGCCACACGAGCCCTCGTGCAGCCGCCGAGGTGTCGTCGAAAGCAAATAGCTCGCGCTTTTAGCACGCGACCAACAAGCCCATGCTAAGGTTAGACAAAGTATTGAAGCGCGAGCCGAATCCGCTGCGTTTTCCTACCTCGCACCGGCGTTAGTGCATCGGACATAAGGCAAAGCGATGCTAAAAGTGCTCTGTTTCAGGTTGGGCTTTCTCTTATCACGGTTACCGCTCATTCACACTGGAAGCGGATCCGTGTTCGCAAAGCGGTTGCGAACGCGGTTGTATAAAGATCCAGTACAAATGCACGCGCAGTCGATGACATCAAGTGCGCGTGCAATTGTACTGGGTCTTTATACAACCGCGTTCGCAACCGCTTTGCGAACGCGGATCCGCTTCCAGTGTGAATGAGCGGTTAGAGAGGGTCTTCTGGCTTAGGGCGCCTTGGCTCAGGCTAAACTTTGTCTCACCTCAGCATGTACTATTGTTAGCCATGCATGTTAAAGGCGCGAGCCGTTTCCTTTGAATCACTCCTCGGTGGCTGCGCGAGCGCTCGGGCAGAGAGTACTCCAGTCGAGTTTGTCAAGGCTAGCCACTTGCGCTTGCACAACCTTTTCAGTAGTACTTCGCAGTCTCACGCTAACATGGACTAACCACGGAGGCTGCGCTAGCGTGAGATGGAAGCCCTGACTGCGTAGATTTGCATCCTCGCAGCACGAGTGCTCGCGCATCTGCCGAGGCGTCACCAAAAGCGATTACCCCGGGCTTTTATTGCGAGTGGTTGCTAAAAAGATACAAATATAGCTTTGGCCGTAATACGGTGGAATATGCACGTCAGCTATTTATTTGTCTGTTTGTAAACAAGCTCACTATGGTGGGTGACAACTCAAGAGTGCAGTGGAAGCTCCGCCTTCAGCGCGCGCTCCTTGCTCTCCGCCGCGCTTTGGCAGCGCGTGCACACTTGTGCTATCAAGGCCACAAAGCTCGTGCTGGAAGCGGAGCTTCCACAGCACTGTTGAGCTGTCACAGACTATAGACGCTTTGCAGCAGCTGTGCATGGGCGCCGCCATAACTGACCTTCAGTTTTTGTTTCTTCTTATTACATTTACTTCACTTTATCATAAACACAGCAGGGCAGGTTATTCATATTTTAGATTGTACTGCGTCCTTCTCGCAGCATTGGCCTCTGTGGAGGCTTGTCAACGCTCGCTTCAGTGGCTCGGCTTATGGAAAAGACAAGAGAAGGTCAGCCATGGCGGCTGTAATTTTGCGCGTGTGTAAAGCGTCTATAGAGTCCACTACTGGCGAACCCGGCGCGCTTCCGGATTCGAACTTCTTTCCGTTTTGTTGCACGTAATCTTGCTTCCTGTACAGCTCGCAAGTACGGGGGTCGTTTGATAAGTTTGGTAAATTTATACGATGAACAATTCAATGGATGACGCCATGGCTGGCAAGTGTCATTCTTGAAACTAACCCAGGCTAGCTTCCAGACGGGAGCGAAGCGCTGTTCATGTTTGACAGACGGCTGAAGCAAACACTGTAGCGCTTGCCACAACACTGAAAAAAAAAACAGAAAAAAAAAACCCAGCCCTGTGCAATGATCAAGCACGTTTGTTTTAAAAATGTTAACGTCCACGCATCAAAACCGAGTTGCATTAAGTTCATGGGGACCTTTATTCAACGTTGAAGGCTGTTTAGCTCTGGGTTCATTGGACTAAACGTGGCAGAACGTTCCCTGAAGATGAAGCGCGCTCCTGACGCCGAGTTGAGGTCACCACGACGGATATTGTTGAATAAATTTATAATATATTAATTGGAGGACAGTCGAGTGAACGTGCACAAGACTGCTGAGACCATAGGCATCTCAAAATAACGTGTGCACAAAACCCTCTATAAAACGCTATGTCCGCGATGGGTACCAGCACCACCTCCTAGATAACAAGGCCGTAATGCTGATAATTTTTCGCCACAGAAGAAGGCCGATCGCGGGCCGCGATTGGACGCGAGGGCTGCGTCAGCGTCTCGTGTCTAATCAGAGGGACGGACGCAGCGCTCGTATCCAATCACCGCCCACGATCGGCCTTCTTCTGTGACGAAAAGTTATCAGCACTACGGCCTTGTGATCTAGGAGGTGTTGGTACCAGACTGTTCATTCACCAAGACAACGCGCTCTCCCACGAATTGAGCGTGACAATGGCAAAATTGGAAGAATTGGGCTTCGAGTTGATTCTTCATCCACCCCATTCTTCTGATATGGTGTCGTGTGTTTTATCAGTGTTCCCGAACTTGAGAAATCTGACTCTGTCGGAAAAAGTTCTCATCAAATGAGAATGCCATTACTCCCGTCAGTTCATATTTTCTAGCCTTTAGGAAAACCTCTTTTTCTGAGAGAAAGAAAATTTAGAAACTCGCTGGACCAAGTGGATAGTCCTCAATGGGGACTATGTTGAAAAACGACATCAATTTTTTCTTCTAACAAAGCGTTTAACCAGCTTTTTTTACCAAACTCATCAAACGACCCTTGTACGCACGTCCATATAAAGGTATAACTCGGAACACAAAGCACGCTTTGCATTAGGCATGGACAAATAAGAGCTTTACCAGAAGTCTACTGGGGCACGAACCACCCTGGCGCCCTTGTAATATCAACTCACGCCGAGCGCGATGTGGTACAGATAGAGACGGTACCTACGAATGGTTGGACCACACCGAGAAGGTCAGCAGGAGAAGCTCCGTCTCCACCTCGCGCTTGTCATTCTTCGTAAGTTGAAGCATTACCAAACTTAGAGAGCTCGAGCCGGAGTTGGAGCTTCCCCTGCTGACCATATATTGTAACAAACTGTATAATATGCAAGTTTTTGTAAGTCGTGTTTCCAGGTTCAGCAAAAACTCTGCAAGCAGCCTTGAAATTGTGGTAACCCACATGATTTTAAGCCCGTGTCGAAATTTGATTAAGTTGTCTCATAGTCACAGAAACATCTGTAAGCTCTGCAGTTGGTAATATTGTGCAAGGGAGAGAAAGAGAGATACTATATGGTGCAAATAAATAAATAATTATATGCTAGTTCGCCCATATATTTTATACCTTCAGCGAAGGCGAGGGACCCGCAACATTTCCTGTTTGAGTCCTGGTTTTCTAAGAGTCCCTAACCGAGTGTGCTAGCGCCTGGTATCTCGGGGCATGTGGAGAGCAGAAAGATCAGGCTACAAAAGCCCGGAAATCCTGGGTTCGTCCCCACCAATCAGGATGAGCATCGTACCGGCACGTGTTTGAGTTGCACAGGCTGAATTTCTCAGGTAGAGCGTGAGCCAGTATCACCACCTCTCAAACGGCACACACATAAAATTTTTATACCCTTATTTGTGTGAATGGCCTGTCCTATAGGGAGCACCTTATTCGTGTAAGAAAACACCCTAGAAAAAGGGTGTAATGCCTCACACCCTCAAATGATGGTGTTTGGACAAGTACGCGAGTAGCGAAAGCGGCCGATTAAATGCGCGGTTGCGGGCGTCAGTGACAGCATACGACGCATTAGCGTGTGGGCTTCATGTTCTTATCATACAAAAACGGACTAATGAAAAAAAAAAAGCTTCCGTCAGGTGGAGTTGAACTGACAACCCCTCGATAACGGCTCAAGCGTTCAACCCACTACACCACCCTCAAGATGCAAGCTTTGCGTTTTACTCCTGCTACTTAAGCCTTCCTAGCACATTTAGAGTTCGAGTGTTTTTTTTTTTTATTTTCGTTAATTTAAAATTTTCATGAGCATCCCTAGGACTACTTATACGCCCCTTTTGAAGTATACGCGATCGCGGCTCGATCACGTGCACTTTCCAACCTCTACATCCGGCTTTCGCGCGTGGCGGCGCGTTTCTATTTGGCTGTATCGTCCTACACACGAATTGACATTTCCACGTTTGGTCGCATCAACGTACCGAAATTGAATCGGTCGGACCACCCCGTGCAGTTCATGAGGACTTTCAAACTATACCTGATTGTGACGATCAGTCGAGATGCCTTTATCGCCATTGTTTGTCGTAACAAAGTTCGATTAACTGATGCCTTGAGTTAATCCGACATTTCACCGACACACCCCTCTCACACCCTGTAGATATGGGTGTAAAGAGAAAGACGAACACTCTTTTAACACAATTTACGAACAACATGTACCTGTAGGTTCTGTGAACGGTGTAGGATGGGTGTGAATCGTCCGTACACCCTTGTTACACCCATCAATAATTGAAAATCGTGTAAAAATGGTGTAAGATGGGTGTGTTTTCTAACTCAGACCATTCTTACACCCTGTTTACACAATTATTGGTGTTAAAATTTTTACTGTGCAGATCTAGCTGATGCGGAAACGCTCACGACGAATGTAGTTGCCTGGTTTAATCTTTTGGAAAGCTGCGAGGCCACATATTTGCTAAACAGGGCTCTTTTGAAGTATGTAGTTAAAAGAAACGCAATTGGGGACAGCGGGCGATGTTCTATGATTAAACAATTCTACAGGGTCTCCTGTTTTCCATCCACCTTGATATGGTGGGCTGTCTTGTGTGCACTTCTAGATAGTATTTCGAAGTTTATATTTTACTTATTATTTTCCTTTTGGTTCAGCACTCTGCTTTCCCTAAGTTAAACAAGCTCGAACGGACTCTTGTGCCTATCAAACGCCATAAACGACGTGCGTTTCCGAGAGATTCTAAAAGCACCACGATTCTATGAGAGAGAAACAAACAAATGTTTATCGAGCGTTTAGCGAGCATGATTTCAGTTTGTTGTTGTGTGGCGATGTTGTGGACGCTGTAAATGAGAAATTTGCCAAGTGGAATATGACCGCTAGCCTGGGGTTTTTAAGGTGCACCACGCAGTGGTAATAGACGGACGCGCCCCGGTACAATGTCCATCCACATCGAAACGGACAGGGGTGGGGATTGAACCCTTGAATCCATAGGCTCTGCGGTGCGATCATTCGATCCTTTATTTATGAAAACAAAGCAGGCAAGATGTTGGGCCGACCTGGTAGAACCAGGAAGACCAGAAAAGGAGGACAACACGGTGACACGGCGGTCCCAGACAGGGTGGTTCCCGAGAACAGCGCCTGCGCCCCTTCAGATCATTTTAGGCTTATGTCCACTTGAATCCTAAATACTTTAACATAAAATGTGCTGGACCCGAGCTTTTCTTGCAAACATTCGGTAAGGAAGGTATATACGTCATGCAGGAGTCCGAAAAAATAAAGAGCACTGGAGAAAGCGTAGACGCTCGGACACTCGGTTTGGATACTGCGTGCCTCCGATTGTGCTTCCGACATTAAAGATACTCAGCTATTTTTGCTTATTGCACTTAGCTAAAATTGCATGCGGGATTGCGAGCTTGAAACCTCGCCTTGTGGAAGCGGGCAGGGGGCACGATCGCGCTCATATCATAAGTGAAAGTGTAGGAGGCCAGGACAAGGATTACGCTCACATGCTTCGGAGAAAACCAACAGACGCAATATCCTGGTGTGAAACACCTGTGCTACCTGGAGACGCGGCGTATGCCTTCCACTTACGCTCACGCGTTACTTTCGGCTGGGTTTTGTTTCCTTTGCTCGAAGGCGCTGTTTCCGACAAGCTAACGAAAGGTGCCCCAAATCATGCAGTCTGTCTTACCACTATCTTTGCAATGGTAGTGCGTGAAACAGCATAATGATAAGAAGTGCGACTCCACCTTAAGGACTCACAAAAGTCACGTGTCTGGGAGAGTTGAAAGAAGCATTTGCTTTATTCAACATACAGATGCAAGAAGGGGTTTAGAGGCTTCTCAAATTCATCACGGAAACCGGCGCATGCTCTTCCTGCTCCCCCGCCGAGCCCTAGTAATTGTTGTATGCTGTCTCAGTCCTTAACCCAGTTTATTAACACAAAATATGTTTGTACGCAAGTTTCTATAAAAAAACCGTCAGGTTAAGCCCTTGTGTTTTACCGCTCCATTTGTTACAATGTTAGATAAAAAAAGAAAACAGCAGAAGCGATCAAGTGGGATTGAACTTGGGAACTAATGATCCGTAGCCCGATGCTATATACAGACCGAGCTATGGGGCAAACACGTTTCAAAGCATCAAAGTTCATTTTTGTGGGACCCGATGCCTACAGCGCGCACTCACGGGGCAAATACGAAGAAGGAGCAAGGAACAAAATATAATACCCGAGACCGAAGGAGTTGTATTGTACACTAGCTGTCTTACCGAAAACCGTGAAGTTTAGCGGGAAGCGGCACTAAGCGCTTCCCGCTAAAAAGCGATCCGTTCAATGAAAGCCTTGTGCCGATATTAGAAAGTTTTAGCAGATTGTTTTATCCCCGATAACGATACCTCCTCTCCCCTCCGGCGGCCTTGGGCATGCATCGTACCGTTATCAGGGCAAAAAAGCGAACTGCTAAAGCTCTTCATTAACTCTGTAGCACAACTGCCGCCCACCCCAGTTGCAAAATATTTATTATTCGCTCTAAGGTTGCTCCATATCTACTAACTTCGAGGGGCCGTGCGTTCTGAACGTTGGATCGTACTATACTCCGTTCTCACCTAAGCTGACAGTGCGGTGGAAGCTGCGTTTTGCCAGACTAATCAGTGGCCTGCCTCTTATCGCCTGAACTCACTCTCGGCACGTGGTATGTGGAGATCAGGGTGGTCACGTGGGGCAAGGCCGACAGTTGACTAGTCCAACAAGCACACAGCTTCCACCGCACTGCCAACTTAGGGGTGAACACGAATCGAACGCGACTCGACGGGCGGACGACGGCTGAGACATCCCTCCCAACCTAATCTATAAACCTCCCAACCTTTCTATATTTTCCATCGTTTTCTCCCGACCCCTTCTCTATCGACAGTGTGTGCACTGAGCGGGCAAGCAACTAAGTCAATTTTCTAAAAAAAAAAGGGGGAAATAAACATCTCTTTCTCTTTTTTATTCAGCTAACAGCTGCTGTGCCATCATACCTCGGGATATTAGATCTGCAACAACGAACAAAAGGTCCGTAGAAGGAAAGATCCTATCGTCTCCATCTTCATTGTTCCTCGAACCTGCTACTTGTTTCGTGTTATACACCTTCCAAACGCTTATCTCTGATGTGAAAAATTCCGAGCGACTGGACTGTAAACGCAGGTGCGGAGTACGATATTTCGCGGAGAACAGCTACTGCGCATGATCAAAATGCACTCCACAGCCAAATAAAGATGGCAACTAACAGAAGATCGAAGGTCTACACCATGCACATTGGCCCCAATGTAAATAGGGCCATTCAAATTAGAGCCTTCTGCGAGATACCATCTTTGTTTGCTAAGCTGTGGAACTCTTTCGTATGAGAAATAACCCTCTGCGAATTATCGTACACGCGTCGTTAATATGAAGGTAGAGGCCGGTCCGTCGACCGCTCCGTACTATACGGGTCATGACGCGGCGGGCGTGGCAGCTATCGAGCCTTATCGGCGCTTGGCGCCTCACCGAAATTAAGCGCTTGGATCGAACACTGTCTTCGGTTTTACTGCTCCGCTCTGCAGAGAGCGTGAAAGTGAATTTCTATTTTGGACTTTTTGTGGGCGCTGTGCAAACGTCATTGACGGCAAATAGTTTGCATTTTGCCCGTGGAAAATCGCCGACGTTGCTCGGTATAGTTCATCAAAACTCAGATTCTGTCTTTATTACTCAGTGAACGCTAATAGCGATAAATATTTTTACAAAATAAAATATTTCAAGCGTATCATGACAGAAGCCACTTCGACTTTTCGAAAATGAGCGTGGCCGAATGAGCCGAAAGAAATGCCGACCGCATTCAAGAAAAAAAACAAATAGTTACTTTATCAATTCACCACAGTGCCTCCTGATAACGTCCGAAAGGCTCCTACCCAATTCTCGCACTTTCTTCAGGGAGCAGCAGCGGAGCTGAGCTGATTCACACCACTGATCTCTATGACAATTGCTGGATCGCGCTTCCCCGCTTGTTCGCTGCAGCGCAAGTGAAGCCACCGGACTTCACTCGCTTGGGATACGATTTGCCGTTTTTGCTAGCCTTTGCTGCGGTTTTCCAGCGTGCTGTAGACACGTTTTCTACTCGTTCGTCGTCATTCGCCGAAGAAGTTTTTTGAAGACTTTGTGTATTGTTAAGACTTGCCGTTGCGAACACGTGGAAAATTTTACGAAAGTGCAGTGTCGCAGGAAAAAGGCACAGCGCGTCGAAAGGAAGGGCTGGCGGCGTGTTCAAAGCTTCCTTGGCACGCCGAAGTGCCGTGTCTCTGTGCCTTCGCACGCTTGGGTACCGACCAAGAACCGACGCCGTGTGTATGTGTTTAGCGAGTGCAATGTGCGTGAAGCTGTTCGTGCCTCTGGATCAGCGTCTTTTCCCCTCGCGGTTTAGGAACGAGCTTAATCCAGCGTCCACTAGCGACGGAAGATGGGGGGAAGGTACGTCTTTTTTTCGTCCTTAGACGATTTACACAATACCGTGCACAACAGCTCCTCATCACTGATCAGTGCTGGCTTATTATCAACCTACTTAATTGCACTTGACGTTTGAGCGCGGCTCGGCTAATTGTAATTGGTCAACAGATTGCACACGACCATATTGGTCGCGCTTCAAAGATTTTCATTCTCGCCGTCTTGTACTTTTGCTTTCGAAAACCCCCCTGGCTCCACAACGTTGCCCTATTCGTGCTCCCACGGAATCTATTAGAGTAGATTTGGGACATAGCCATGGTTAATATAGTACATAAGAACACGTACAGATCTCCCCCTTTTATTGATAGCAACTCACCGGAACAGCTGGACGATCCAGAACTCCGTGGCCGATATATATAAATGATCTAAAGGCATCTACGCGCGACACACGTTCAGAACTTTGGGGTGGCGTCAATTATTGACCGGTATCCAAGCGTGCGAAGGCACAAAGATGCGTCACTCGGCATGCCAAGGAAGCTTTGATCACGCCGCGACACCGGCGACACGTTTTCGACGAGTTGTACCTTTTGATACGGCTTCACGCACATTGCACTCGCTAAACAGATTCACACGGCGTCGGTTCTTGGTCGGTATCCAAGCGGGCGAAGGCACAGAGACACGGCACTTCGGCGTGCCAAGGAAGCTTTGAACACGCCGCCAGCCCTTCCTTTCGACGCGTTGTGCCTTTTTCCTGCGATACTGCACTTTCGTAAAATGTTCCACGAGTTCACAACTGTGTCTCAACAATACACAGTCTCAAAAAGCTTCCTCGGCGAATGACGACGAACGAGTAGAAAACGTGTCTACAGCACGCTGGAAAACCGCAGCAAAAGGCTAGCAAAACGGGAAATCGTATCCCAACGGGGTTGCGTCCGGTGGCTTCACTTGCGGGAGCGGCAAGCGCGATCCAGCAATTGTCATTGAGATCAGTGATTCATACGCTGAATCTCGGCGTGGCGCGCGATAAGGTGCGCAAGCCGCCACGGGCCGCAGCATCATGACGCTGATAGTGCGGAGCAGTCGGCGGTCCGGCGTTCACATTTATTCGCGACTCCAACTAACTATAGGTGGCGCCACTCATTTTCAAAAATGGTGGTTATAGTGAGGGTCGGAGATGCGTGCCGCTGTTGAGCCTGTCTAGAGTACTGGCTTTACTGAGCGACACAAATTATTTCTGGTAATACGAGGAAGCTACGGTGTTATGGGCGCAGGTCACCTCTTTACCCTGAAAGCAAGAACGGTGCTTAGCTTAATATTTACGCAAGGATGGGCGTTTTAATTCTCGAGCGAAACCGAAACTAACCCCTTTTTTGGATTTAATTTTAAACTGCGGGCCTCTTGATGGGTTTTCGGGTATTTAGATAATTAATTGGTTGAACAGGAATAAGAGAACAATTCCAATGTTTACAAATGTCCACAAAACATGTTAATTAATAAACGCTGTTCTCACTGCAACAACCCAAAGGCGGAATCCGAGTCAGACAGCTGAAGTGTGTGCGTGTGTTTTTTTTTTTTATAACAACGCGTGACGCATAGGACTTTATATTACATCCAGTGTTTGACTGTTTGTTTATCTTGATAACGATGTCAGAGTTCTTCATATGCTAAAAAGAAAACAAAATCATACCTTGCTCTATACACTCCGTGCGACGCGACTGGCGCGCCGCCTCGCGGCCGGTACCGAAGGTAGGCAGTGAGCACCCCAGAGAAAACGAAACCAAA
Source organism: Ixodes scapularis (assembly GCF_016920785.2). NCBI lineage: Eukaryota > Metazoa > Arthropoda > Arachnida > Ixodida > Ixodidae > Ixodes > Ixodes scapularis. The sequence goes on along the minus strand of NW_024609881.1, from coordinate 75,795,778 downwards.
ACCACGCCGCGTACGTTGGTATGCGTTGAATTCGGAGTGGTGCTGTTGCGCTGGGTTCACAGCATGAAGTGCTGCCTGTGCTGCGTCTGTAAGTGCTTCAATAGTTATGCTTCGTATCTCGTGGGGACAAAAAAAAGTTTCACAGTTTTTCACCTCGCCGATGTTTTGTGGGACAGCGACAACGATGGAGCCGTGCCGTATGACGCGACAAATTTGGTCACCCGATCATGTCTGCCACTGTGTCGGCATGGCTGACATATTGTACACTGCCGCTTTGCGCTCTGCGTTTGTTTTCGTAGCACTAACGCCTACATGTGTTAGCGCCGATGGGACGAACTGAAATGCCATCCCACACTCGCGGGTATGCAGTGCCGATTTCGTTGGAGGAATGCCCTCCAAGGAAGTTTCGTCCCCATCGTACGTGTCGATCATATTTCCGGACAAGTATGGCACGCAATCTGTACTTCATGAAGAAAGATTTAAACGGTAAAAAAAGTGACAAATATAAATCTAAAGAAAACAACCATGAAACTCGGCATCACTGGAGAATCGGCGTTTGAGTATGGAAGTTTATATGGTGTGCTTCCTTTCTTGATCAGCCTCCTTTTGGATGTGGAAACACTGACACCCCGAGTTCTGTAGACAACAATTTTTTTTCTCGGATTAGAGCCACCTATCGCAAAGTGGTTCGAACTGGAAGTACCGTCCACTGGTCCCTTGCTAGCTGTAAAGTGTGCACCTCCCACGATGAGTGGTATTTTCTGACAGCCTTTGACGGTCAAAGCCAGTTCCCATTTAGTTACGCCGCCCCAACTAAATTTCCACCTGGTTCCGCTATGCCAACTATTTTTGTTATAATAAGTGTTGTGCCAAGTGACGGTCATGTCAAAGTACCTGCGGGCCGAAAATCAGCACCTCGCACAACAGGTTATTACACAACAGCTGACCGCAAAAGCCCATGGCGGCCAAACCGTGTGTTGGCCGACAACTTCGTTTTCTCGGATTTGGAACCACCTTTCGTAAAGTTGTTTCAATTGGAAGTACAGTCCACTAGTCCCTTCCTCCCTCTAAAGTCTCCACCTCCCCCGACCAGTGGTATTCTCTTGACAGCCTTTTCATGGTCAAAACCGGTGCCCCTTGAGTTACGCCGCCCAAACCAAATTTTCACCTGGTTTCCCTATGCCACCTTTTATTTTTGTATAAGTGCTGTGTCATGTTACTGTCAAGTCCGAGCACCTGTGTGCCCCAATCTGCACTTTGCACAGCCCGCTATAACACAACATTTTGGGTCCAATATTAGATATACCGTACAGCTTTATTTCTTCATTCGTTAGAAACAACTTTCACACCTGCTGTCTTAATGAAACTTGGCACACTTCGTGCAGAAACTTAGTGGATCTCTCACTCGCCTCCAATATCATCGTTCCAGCAGTCCTACGTTTACAGCGACGACCGAAATAAATTTCCCACTCAAAGCAATTATGGTGGCGGCCGTCTTGTTTTTTCGGAAAATTGCTCCAAGTCCTTTTTTGGCCGCAACTAGAGAAATTTCCCCGAATAACGACTAAAACTCAATATATAAGAAGAGGAGAACAGCTAAATGCCCTTCTTAGGTCTGCCCCAGCATTCATGCAACGTCACCCTCAACGTAACGGCTCAAAAAGCAAAAGTTTCGTCAGTGCGCGCTTCCGCCGCCACAGCTTGGCATGCGAAAAGGCGCCGTAGGCTGCTGAACGCGCCTCACGGTCGAACGCCAGCTCCTCCGCTAGCGGCGCTGCGCGCGTTTTTCAAAGCGCCCCCTATAGTTCCCGCACGGAGTGTATAGACTAATACGGTCAAATGGCGTACTTTCGTAATCTTGGCGTTAATTGGGGGCATACATTGCCGCGATTGGTATTAATAATATTATTAAAGTTCAGCTATTGTAATACGTAATTTTTCAAGCGTTGCTTATGATCTAATTTCAAACGCGCGAACAAATATGACAACCGAAAGTGTGCTAATTATCAACACTGGTGCCAATTGCAAAATTTTAATTATCAATTAATAAAATAAAGCTGCTCTGAAGTCAATGAAAACATTCTAGCTAAAGTGAGAAATCCATATAAAATTACATTAATTGTGGTTAAAGTATATTTTTTGTATCAAAGTCGCCACTTTTTACACTCAACAAGACGTAAGTCGCCGCCGATATCCTTCCAGACCAAATGCCCACAAGATTTTAGAAAAGAATTATTAATTTTTTTATAACATTTAGTTACTTTCATATTTACGCTCCGTCGGTGTTTTTAATCTCAGCCTTTCCAGTTCGAAGGAACACCTACTTGCTTGCACGACTGATTACTGCAGCACGTTTCGATGGCGTTGGAAGTTGGTGAAACAGTAGTGAGTTTTAGTAATGCGTATACGAGCGAACGCAACTGCTTTCTGTTTCCGTTAGCTTTGCGTGTTCCACACTGCGCGTGCGCGGAGCCCAAAATTGCGCTCTTGGATGGCGCATACCAACGAGGCGCACGCACAACGTGGGACTTGCAACTCTAACGCAGACGCACACGGCTTGCGTTTGCTTCTATGCGCAATACTAAAACCCTCCAGTAAGGTACAACCCCATACCAGCTGCAGCACTACGTTGGGACCGTGAAGAGTGTTATTTGCATTCGTAAATGACATTTCGCGAGCTATGATCTCGAGCAGTTCCACCGTGACCGCTGAGCAGGAGAATCGGGGGGACCCTCACTAGAGCGCTTCCCGTGTCCGCCGCGGGAGGACGAGCGTCGAGCTGGAGACGCGAATATCGACGACGGGTGTACGTGGCATTCGCGTCCAGAGCCCAGTGACTCGGCAGTTTTCGTCTTTGTCAGAACAGTCGGAAAAGTGTACACCCTTCATTATGGATTATCACAAATTGATGAAAACTTGTTTTGTTCTGTAGGTTACCAGCAAAAAAGAAAAGGCATACACGAGAAGCGCATAAGCCAGGAGAAAAGCCCACGCGAGTGCACTTCAAAAAAAAAAAAAAACAGCATACTAATGCTTGGGTGGTAAAATGACTGAAGTATCATCGGTCTAGGCAAGTTCTTGTAAGAAAACCTGAGACTGGGAGTTATTTCACGCGATGGCGTAAGGCTCCCGTTCAGCGGAAAAGCCGGCGTAGTAGTAGTCGGCGTCCGGCGTGACTTCGTAGGCCACGTGACCCGTGTCGAGTTACCCGGGTCATGGCGTCCGGCGTGACCTCGTGGGCGGGCCCCTCCCCTTCCCTGAACACTCGGGTCACGTGACCCGGGTGTTGAACGGGATCCCCTCCCTTACCCCCCCCCCACCTCCCATCCCCTCCTCCACTACTCCTATCTGACCCCCCCTCCTTTCCCCTGCCCTCCACCCCTTGCCCTCCCTTAGTAGCAGTCGGCGGCGGCGTGACCTCGTGGGAGGGCCCCCTCCCCAGCTCCCCTCCCCTCATCCACCCCCTCCAAGCCCTCCATTCCCCCAACCTCCACCCCCTTCCCTTACTTCCTCCGCCTCCCCTGCCCTTCCGCCCTCCTCCACCCCTGTACTGACGACCCGGCCTAGCGCTATCGCGTCATACACTTAATGCGGAGCCCAAGTGTCCCCCCAATATTTATTTGTCCTAGTCTCAGGTTTTCTTTCAATGATGTTTCCTAGCCAGCTCACTCGCGTACTTTCCCTCCTTACAGTTCTTGTAGCTGGATGTACAGTCTCCCGCAATATGAAGGACCCATTCGACCAGACAGTTTGAGGCTGTTTTGGATTTGCCTATGCCTAGACCATATTTCTTGACGTGAAAGAATGAAATAAACTTTTATCTTTCTTGTCGCTCAAAATAAAGTGCGCCTGGCCAAAGTAGAATAAGCGCCGCCCCATAGATTGCATCGGCGAATGGGTCCTTCATATTGCGAGTGACTGTATATGCACTTAGCGCGGGTGTACGGCCTAGTGAGCAGCTCGACATGAGAAATGTCGCGCTCCGTCGGTTCTTCGATGGGGTCTGGACTAGCTCATTTGACGGCATATGTATAGTCGTCTGGTGGAAATATCAGTCAATCCTGTGACACAGTCTTTACTTTGTAAAACATGAAACATCATCTCCCCACCCTGGTTCTTCCTCACCTTCTACAGATAATTGATTTTGCATTGTGATACACAACCGCCACCGAATGCAAAAGTCTGAGGTAGATAAAATAAGATGTCCATAATAATGTTTGAGTCTTGGTGGAACCTCAGAAAAAAAAACTGGGTGCGAACTCCCGAGAGTCCTGAAGTATATCATTGCCTGAGGGCCCGGGATTTTCGATGGTAGTCGAATTTCCCGGACCTTGTGTAATAAGAGATACTGAAAATTGCATAATTTGGCATGGCACTACTTCAGGTCATGCAGTTAGTTCACGCCAGATTGTCAGATTTATAATGAGCGAAATAATTAAAAGCTCACTAGAGCAGCATTAGATGACATAAAAATACTCCCAGACTAGCGTCATGTATCCATAGTGGAGACTGGACCTCCTCAGGCAATTTTGTGCTTTCCTGAACCAGGCGCAGCTGCCCCAGGGACATTCGGGCTTAAATCTCCGGAGCGAAACGACGCGATTTTCGGTGCCAGGAACGGGAATTTAGAAAAATACAGAAAAATAATTAGTATAAATATCAAAATGCTCTCCTCTAATATGATACTAGACATACCCAGCTACATTCTAAACGAAACTTCGATATTCTCAGGTGATGTTTGTGGCTTCCTGAGCCGGGCGGAACTGCCAAGAAAAACGTTGGGACTTAGTCTCCAGAGCGAAAAGACGCGGTTTTCGGTGCCAGGAACGGGAATTTAGAAAAATACAGAAAAATAATTAGTATAAATATCAAAATGCTCTCCTCTAATATGATACTAGACATACCCAGCTACATTCTAAACGAAACTTCGATATTCTCACGCGATTTTTGTGGGTTCCTGAGCCGGGTGGAACTGCCAAGAAAAACGTTGGGACTTAGTCTCCAGAGCAAAAAGACGCGCTTTTCGGGGCCAGGAACGGGAATTTAGAAAATACAGAAAAATAATTACTATAAATATCAAAATGCTCTCCTCAAATATGATACTAGACATACCCAGCTACATTCTAAACGAAAATTCGATATTCTCAGGTGATGTTTGTGGCTTCCTGAGCCGGGCGGAACTGCCAAGAAAAACGTTGGGACTCAGTCTCCAGAGCGAAAAGACGCGGTTTTCGGTGCCAGGAACGGGAATTTAGAAAAATACAGAAAAATAATTAGTATAAATATCAAAATGCTCTCCTCTAATATGATACTAGACATACCCAGCTACATTCTAAACGAAACTTCGATATTCTCAGGTGATGTTTGTGGCTTCCTGAGCCGGGCGGAACTGCCAAGAAAAACGTTGGGACTTAGTCTCCAGAGCGAAAAGACGCGCTTTTCGGGGCCAGGAACGGGAATTTAGAAAAATACAGAAAAATAATTACTATAAATATCAAAATGCTCTCCTCAAATATGATACTAGACATACCCAGCTACATTCTAAACGAAAATTCGATATTCTCAGGCGATGTTTGTGGCTTCCTGAGCCGAGCGGAACTGCCAAGAAAAACGTTGGGACTTGGTCTCCAGAGCAAAAAGACGCGCTTTTCGGGGCCAGGAACGGGAATTTAGAAAAATACAGAAAAATAATTACTATAAATATCAAAATGCTCTCCTCAAATATGATACTAGACATACCCAGCTACATTCTAAACGAAAATTCGATATTCTCAGGCGATGTTTGTGGCTTCCTGAGCCGAGCGGATCTGCCAAGAAAAACGTTGGGACTCAGTCTCCAGAGCGAAAAGACGCGGTCTTCGGTGCCAGGAACGGGAATTTAGAAAAATACAGAAAAATAATTAGTATAAATATCAAAATGCTCTCCTCTAATATGATACTAGACATACCCAGCTACATTCTAAACGAAACTTCGATATTCTCAGGTGATGTTTGTGGCTTCCTGAGCCGGGCGGAACTGCCAAGAAAAACGTTGGGACTCAGTCTCCAGAGCGAAAAGACGCGGATTTCGGTGCCAGGAACGGGAATTTAGAAAAATAAAGAAAAATAATTAGTATAAATATCAAAATGCTCTCCTCTAATATGATACTAGACATACCCAGCTACATTCTAAACGAAACTTCGATATTCTCAGGTGATGTTTGTGGCTTCCTGAGCCGGGCGGAACTGCCAAGAAAAACGTTGGGACTCAGTCTCCAGAGCGAAAAGACGCGGTTTTCGGTGCCAGGAACGGGAATTTAGAAAAATACAGAAAAATAATTAGTATAAATATCAAAATGCTCTCCTCTAATATGATACTAGACATACCCAGCTACATTCTAAACGAAACTTCGATATTCTCAGGCGATGTTTGTGGCTTCCTGAGCCGGGCGGAACTGCCAAGAAAAACGTTGGGACTTAGTCTCCAGAGCGAAAAGACGCGGTTTTCGGGGCCAGGAACGGGAATTTAGAAAAATACAGAAAAATAATTAGTATAAATATCAAAATGCTCTCCTCTAATATGATACTAGACATACCCAGCTACATTCTAAACGAAACTTCGATATTCTCAGGCGATGTTTGTGGCTTCCTGAGCCGGGCGGAACTGCCAAGAAAAACGTTGGGACTTAGTCTCCAGAGCAAAAAGACGCGGTTTTCGGTGCCAGGAACGGGAATTTAGAAAAATACAGAAAAATAATTAGTATAAATATCAAAATGCTCTCCTCTAATATGATACTAGACATACCCAGCTACATTCTAAACGAAACTTCGATATTCTCAGGCGATGTTTGTGGCTTCCTGAGCCGGGCGGAACTGCCAAGAAAAACGTTGGGACTTAGTCTCCAGAGCGAAAAGACGCGGTTTTCGGGGCCAGGAACGGGAATTTAGAAAAATACAGAAAAATAATTAGTATAAATATCAAAATGCTCTCCTCTAATATGATACTAGACATACCCAGCTACATTCTAAACGAAACTTCGATATTCTCAGGCGATGTTTGTGGCTTCCTGAGCCGGGCGGAACTGCCAAGAAAAACGTTGGGACTTAGTCTCCAGAGCGAAAAGACGCGGTTTTCGGTGCCAGGAACGGGAATTTAGAAAAATACAGAAAAATAATTAGTATAAATATCAAAATGCTCTCCTCTAATATGATACTAGACATACCCAGCTACATTCTAAACGAAACTTCGATATTCTCAGGCGATGTTTGTGGCTTCCTGAGCCGGGCGGAACTGCCAAGAAAAACGTTGGGACTTAGTCTCCAGAGCAAAAAGACGCGCTTTTCGGGGCCAGGAACGGGAATTTAGAAAAATACAGAAAAATAATTAGCACAAATATCAAAATGCTCTCCTCTAATATGATACTAGACATACCCAGCTACATTCTAAACGAAAATTCGATATTCTCAGGCGATGTTTGTGGCTTCCTGAGCCGGGCGGAACTGCCAAGAAAAACGTTGGGACTCAGTCTCCAGAGCGAAAAGACGCGGTTTTCGGTGCCAGGAACGGGAATTTAGAAAAATACAGAAAAATAATTAGTATTAATATCAAAATGCTCTCCTCTAATATGATACTAGACATACCCAGCTACATTCTAAACGAAACTTCGATATTCTCAGGTGATGTTTGTGGCTTCCTGAGCCGGGCGGAACTGCCAAGAAAAACGTTGGGACTCAGTCTCCAGAGCGAAAAGACGCGGTTTTCGGTGCCAGGAACGGGAATTTAGAAAAATACAGAAAAATAATTAGTATTAATATCAAAATGCTCTCCTCTAATATGATACTAGACATACCCAGCTACATTCTAAACGAAACTTCGATATTCTCAGGTGATGTTTGTGGCTTCCTGAGCCGGGCGGAACTGCCAAGAAAAACGTTGGGACTCAGTCTCCAGAGCAAAAAGACGCGGTCTTCGGTGCCAGGAACGGGAATTTAGAAAAATACAGAAAAATAATTAGTATAAATATCAAAATGCTCTCCTCTAATATGATACTAGACATACCCAGCTACATTCTAAACGAAACTTCGATATTCTCAGGTGATGTTTGTGGCTTCCTGAGCCGGGCGGAACTGCCAAGAAAAACGTTGGGACTCAGTCTCCAGAGCGAAAAGACGCGGTTTTCGGTGCCAGGAACGGGAATTTAGAAAAATACAGAAAAATAATTAGTATTAATATCAAAATGCTCTCCTCTAATATGATACTAGACATACCCAGCTACATTCTAAACGAAACTTCGATATTCTCAGGTGATGTTTGTGGCTTCCTGAGCCGGGCGGAACTGCCAAGAAAAACGTTGGGACTCAGTCTCCAGAGCGAAAAGACGCGGTTTTCGGTGCCAGGAACGGGAATTTAGAAAAATACAGAAAAATAATTAGTACAAATATCAAAATGCTCTCCTCTAATATGATACTAGACATACCCAGCTACATTCTAAACGAAACTTCGATATTCTCAGGCGATGTTTGTGGCTTCCTGAGCCGGGTGGAACTGCCAAGAAAAACGTTGGGACTTAGTCTCCAGAGCAAAAAGACGCGGTCTTCGGTGCCAGGAACGGGAATTTAGAAAAATACAGAAAAATAATTAGTATAAATATCAAAATGCTCTCCTCTAATATGATACTAGACATACCCAGCTACATTCTAAACGAAACTTCGATATTCTCAGGTGATGTTTGTGGCTTCCTGAGCCGGGCGGAACTGCCAAGAAAAACGTTGGGACTCAGTCTCCAGAGCGAAAAGACGCGGTTTTCGGTGCCAGGAACGGGAATTTAGAAAAATACAGAAAAATAATTAGTATTAATATCAAAATGCTCTCCTCTAATATGATACTAGACATACCCAGCTACATTCTAAACGAAACTTCGATATTCTCAGGCGATGTTTGTGGCTTCCTGAGCCGGGTGGAACTGCCAAGAAAAACGTTGGGACTCAGTCTCCAGAGCAAAAAGACGCGCTTTTCGGGGCCAGGAACGGGAATTTAGAAAAATACAGAAAAATAATTAGTATTAATATCAAAATGCTCTCCTCTAATATGATACTAGACATACCCAGCTACATTCTAAACGAAACTTCGATATTCTCAGGTGATGTTTGTGGCTTCCTGAGCCGGGCGGAACTGCCAAGAAAAACGTTGGGACTCAGTCTCCAGAGCGAAAAGACGCGGTTTTCGGTGCCAGGAACGGGAATTTAGAAAAATACAGAAAAATAATTAGTATAAATATCAAAATGCTCTCCTCTAATATGATACTAGACATACCCAGCTACATTCTAAACGAAACTTCGATATTCTCACGCGATGTTTGTGGGTTCCTGAGCCGGGTGGAACTGCCAAGAAAAACGTTGGGACTTAGTCTCCAGAGCAAAAAGACGCGCTTTTCGGGGCCAGGAACGGGAATTTAGAAAAATACAGAAAAATAATTACTATAAATATCAAAATGCTCTCCTCAAATATGATACTAGACATACCCAGCTACATTCTAAACGAAAATTCGATATTCTCAGGCGATGTTTGTGGCTTCCTGAGCCGAGCGGAACTGCCAAGAAAAGCGTTGTCTCCAGAGCGAAAAGACGCGGCTTTCGGTGCCAGGAACGGGAATTTAGAAAAGTACAGAAAAATAATTAGTACAAATATCAAAATGCTCTCCTCGAATATGATACTAGACATACCCAGCTACATTCTAAATGAAAATTCGATATTCTCAGGCGATGTTTGTGGCTTCCTGAGCCGTGCGGAACTGCCAAGAAAAACGTTGGGACTCAGTCTCCAGAGCGAAATGACGCGGCTTTCGGTGCCAGGAACGGGAATTTAGAAAAATACAGAAAAATAATTAGTATAAATATCAAAATGCTCTCCTCTAATATGATACTAGACATACCCAGCTACATTCTAAACGAAACTTCGATATTCTCACGCGATTTTTGTGGGTTCCTGAGCCGGGTGGAACTGCCAAGAAAAACGTTGGGACTTAGTCTCCAGAGCAAAAAGACGCGCTTTTCGGGGCCAGGAACGGGAATTTAGAAAAATACAGAAAAATAATTACTATAAATATCAAAATGCTCTCCTCAAATATGATACTAGACATACCCAGCTACATTCTAAACGAAAATTCGATATTCTCAGGCGATGTTTGTGGCTTCCTGAGCCGAGCGGATCTGCCAAGAAAAGCGTTGTCTCCAGAGCGAAAAGATGCGGCTTTCGGTGCCAGGAACGGGAATTTAAAAAAGTACAGAAAAATAATTAGTATAAATATCAAAATGCTCTCCTCGAATATGATACTAGACATACCTAGCTACATTCTAAATGAAAATTCGATATTCTCAGGCGATGTTTGTGGCTTCCTGAGCCGTGCGGAACTGCCAAGAAAAACGTTGGGACTTAGTCTCCAGAGCGAAATGACGCGGCTTTCGGTGCCAGGAACGGGAATTTAGAAAAGTACAGAAAAATAATTAGTACAAATATCAAAATGCTCTCCTCGAATATGATACTAGACATACCCAGCTACATTCTAAACGAAACTTCGATATTCTCAGGTGATGTTTGTGGCTTCCTGAGCCGGGCGGAACTGCCAAGAAAAACGTTGGGACTCAGTCTCCAGAGCGAAAAGACGCGGTTTTCGGTGCCAGGAACGGGAATTTAGAAAAATACAGAAAAATAACTAGTATAAATATCAAAATGCTCTCCTCTAATATGGTACTAGACATACCCAGCTACATTCTAAACGAAACTTCGATATTCTCACGCGATTTTTGTGGGTTCCTGAGCCGGGTGGAACTGCCAAGAAAAACGTTGGGACTTAGTCTCCAGAGCAAAAAGACGCGCTTTTCGGGGCCAGGAACGGGAATTTAGAAAAATACAGAAAAATCATTACTATAAATATCAAAATGCTCTCCTCAAATATGATACTAGACATACCCAGCTACATTCTAAACGAAAATTCGATATTCTCAGGCGATGTTTGTGGCTTCCTGAGCCGAGCGGAACTGCCAAGAAAAGCGTTGTCTCCAGAGCGAAAAGACGCGGCTTTCGGTGCCAGGAACGGGAATTTAGAAAAGTACAGAAAAATAATTAGTACAAATATCAAAATGCTCTCCTCGAATATGATACTAGACATACCCAGCTACATTCTAAATGAAAATTCGATATTCTCAGGCGATGTTTGTGGCTTCCTGAGCCGGGCGGAACTGCCAAGAAAAACGTTGGGACTCAGTCTCCAGAGCGAAAAGACGCGGTTTTCGGTGCCAGGAACGGGAATTTAGAAAAATACAGAAAAATAACTAGTATAAATATCAAAATGCTCTCCTCGAATATGATACTAGACATACCCAGCTACATTCTAAACGAAACTTCGATATTCTCAGGTGATGTTTGTGGCTTCCTGAGCCGGGTGGAACTGCCAAGAAAAACGTTGGGACTTAGTCTCCAGAGCAAAAAGACGCGCTTTTCGGGGCCAGGAACGGGAATTTAGAAAAATACAGAAAAATCATTACTATAAATATCAAAATGCTCTCCTCAAATATGATACTAGACATACCCAGCTACATTCTAAACGAAAATTCGATATTCTCAGGCGATGTTTGTGGCTTCCTGAGCCGAGCGGAACTGCCAAGAAAAGCGTTGTCTCCAGAGCGAAAAGACGCGGCTTTCGGTGCCAGGAACGGGAATTTAGAAAAGTACAGAAAAATAATTAGTACAAATATCAAAATGCTCTCCTCGAATATGATACTAGACATACCCAGCTACATTCTAAATGAAAATTCGATATTCTCAGGCGATGTTTGTGGCTTCCTGAGCCGTGCGGAACTGCCAAGAAAAACGTTGGGACTTAGTCTCCAGAGCGAAATGACGCGGCTTTCGGTGCCAGGAACGGGAATTTAGAAAGGTACAGAAAAATAATTAGTATAAATATCAAAATGCTCTCCTCGAATATGATACTGGACATACCCAGCTACATTCTAAACGAAAATTCGATATTCTCAGGCGATGTTTGTAGCATCCTGAGCCGGGCGGAACTGCCAAGAAAAACGTTGTCTCCAGAGCGAAAAGACGCGGTTTTCGGGGCCATGGACGGGAGTTTAGAAAAATACAGAAAGATAATTACTATAAATACCAAAATGCTCTCCTCGAATATGATACTAGACATACCCAGCTACATTCTAAACGAAAATTCGATATTCTCACGCGATTTTTGGGGCTTCCTGAGCCGGGTGGAGCTGCCAAGAAAAACGTTGGGACTCCGTCTCCAGAGCGAAACGACGCGGTTTTCGGTGCCAGGAACGGGAATTTAGAAAAATACAGAAAAATAATTAGTATAAATATCAAAATTCTCTCCTCGAATATGATACTAAACATACCCAGCTACATTCTAAACAAAAATTCGATATTCTCAGGCGATGTTTGTGGCTTCCTGAGCCGGGCGGAACTGCCAAGAAAAACGTTGTTACTCACCCAGGTAGCACACCGCGTCGGCCGGTATCGGGACTACGCCGGCCGGTCCCGGTAACAGGATGGCGGCGCCCGGCCATTGGCGCCGGTGAGCTACCGGCCACGGCCGGCGTCGGGGTTTCGTCTTGCTCACTGGCCAGTTACGCCGAAGAAGTTACAGTGACTAGCCGGCATCGGGTTTTCGCTGTCTTTGCTGGCCAGTCTTTCTATGGAGGTTCCAGTAACTGGCCGGCATTGGTATTTTGCTGTCTTTGATGGCCAGTATTTACATGGAAGTTCAGTAACTGGCCCGCATCGGCGCTTTGCTGTTCAGGCTGGCGAGCCCCGCCATGGAAGTTCCGTTTACTGACCGACATCGTTTTATCTTTTTTTTTTTTGCCGTTTTTACTGTGCAGTCAAGTCCTCCAGATTTTGACGAACTGTGGCAATTCATGAATAGCGAGTGGAAATATTTGCGTAGATCAATCCTTCGCAAATAACTGCCGACGCTGGTGTATTTGATCCAGCATGGCAGGGGCTGACGTGTTTTATCGCGAAAACGCGAGAAAAAATAATGCGGCGTGGAACATTTGCAGTTCAGGATTCGAGACTCTGACCACCTACGCTATGAAGAATAAATTACACAACACCGAACGACACCTTTTCAGGAAGCTAGTTAATTTGATGCACTATACTTAAGGTCGGGTGTTATACGCACGTGTTTGGCACTGATAAGAAAAATAAAATAAAAACGGTATAGCGGAGAATCCGAGTGAAGAACAACCACTATTAACAAACACGTGCATGATTGAGCACGCGCTTTGAGTTACAAAAATCAATAATTTGCATTACATTGCAGAATCTGGACAAGAAAGAGATGTGTGTTTTGCTGGTGACGCTGCGAGATGTACACAACTTTCCTGAGATCATGTTATTGGTGATTTTAATTGAGTGTGAAAATATGCTATTTCAGGCAAGAATCGACTATTTTCTGTGGTAGCTATGACCATCTAACAGAAATATTTCAAATGTTCACATAGCCAGATGATCTGTCCCCCAGAGCTTATGTTATACGACATACCGCACCAAAAAAAAGTAAATATAAAAACTTTTTTTTTTTTTTTTTTTTTTTAACACGATAAAACGGGAAACACAAAGGCGTTGTGGGTGTTTACACTGCCGGGTTTGTGAATGTGACCCCATGGCGCTACAAAACATAAATGTTATCACACCGAACGATACCGTTTCTGAAAGCTAGTTTATTTATCCGCACTGTTCTTCGATCTCAGGAACAAAAACATTATAGGCCTAATATAAAAGTAAAATTGCGGAGCACAACCTCAATAAGTAAAACCAGGGGGCAGGCGATGGATATCACTGATGTGCCAGAACAAAATTAAGTACTACTTTCCGGAAGTCAGAAAATACGTAGCGCGCTATGAGCTCAGGTAAATAACTGCCTTAAAATAGCGGTATTTTTGTTTTAATAGTGGCTAAAGGTGACCGCCTTCAGGCAAACTTCGGCTGCATCACTGTGGCAGTTTGACCATTTACATACACATTTTCCCATTTTTCTCTCAATATTCCCATTATTATTAGCTTCTTTACTTCGTTGAAAGCACTTGCGCTGTTTGCGTACTACACCAACCAACCTATTAGCACGGAGGGAGCGATTTATCCCGGCCACGGTTTGTGCATTGCATCAACTCGAATTTGGGCTCGCACTTTCTATTTTCACATTCTGAGTGACTTTTACCCTAAAGTAGGGGGCCGGCGACTTAAAAAAACACAGCAAATATTTAAAATAATAAAAACAAAAAAAAACGCGATAAAAAAAAACTTAAAAAAAATTTTCTCCCTAGTGGGATTCGACCACCGACCACTACGTTACCAGCAGGACGCGTTAACAAACCGACATACAGAATGTCTGATGTTTTAAAAGATTATACCTCTGCTGAAGACGGTTGGATACATTGTGCGGTTAGTTTCGTATTTAATATTTTGCTACGTGTTCAGGACGCATTTATATTATTGTGGCAATGTTTACATGCTAAATAAGTTATTATTACTGTGTATACTAATGTTTTTTTTTTTAATTTGCATTGTTGGTCATTTTATTGCAAGCGTGTTGAAGGTTGTTTCCGTAAATTCGCTAGATATCCATTAGAGCCAACCAATGCAATCCAATCCAATCCACAGCCCTTTTTTGCACGTTTGGCCGGGCGTGTGGGTTTTCATATCTGTCTTCAGGTCAATTCACCGATTAGTCGTGATGCGTGGAGTTTATCTTAGTTTCAAATGTGTCTAAACAAGAAGGAAGCGACTGTGAGCCGTGGAACTACGTCAAATCTGCTCAACAGCCAAGATCATGGTACGATCGTTCCAAAGTAAGTTCCTTTCTTTGTCTGTTAGGGCTAGATTATTCTTTCCTCCGTTCAAAATCCTTGTTATTGTCTAGATCGCTTGCTTTTACCAGTATTACTAATTGTGCTCGAATGGGGTAATGCGAGGCTGTTTTTCTTCGCTCACAAATAGGCTGCATACTCGCTCGAGGTCCATCAGTAGCGGCGGAACTTTTGGGGAGATGGAGGGGGGGGGGGGGGGGGGGGGAACCGCGGCAGCGCTTGGGCAGCGGCGGGCGCGCGCGGGGGGGGGGGGGGGGGGGGGGAACCGCGGCAGCGGCGGGCGCGCCGGGGGGGCGGGCCCGCCGGCGGGTGGAGGTGGAGAGGGGAAGGGGGTCGTTTGATTGCCTCCCTCCACCGTATTGTTCACTGGTTAACTAGAATGTCTGGAAGAGCGCGGTGCCCTCCGCCTCTATTATTTGTCGCCGGCGTTGGCCATTGCAGTGGGACAGCATCGGCGACATGGAACTTTGTGGTGTCGTCGGACGAAAATCGGTGTTTGTCGCTCTAGTGGGACGAGGCTTTTAGAGAAAACGTGAATAATTAGCAGATACTATGAAAACCATACAAGGGGATTATTTTAGGCCTTTATTATTCTTAGTATGGGCGACCAATGTGTCCCCACATCCGTCTGTTACCTGAGCTGCCAAGAAAATTGTGTTTACAGTCTTATGCATATGGGTGGGAGTTAGCACATTCCACTTGGACCTGTTCGAACTTTTGCTAAAGCTCCTTTCGCATTCTTTATTTTTTTTCTTCTCCAATTTGTGAGTTGGGAGTCTACACTCGTATGTAGTGTATGTATTCCTCTCTTTTATTCCTTCTTTTTTGTTTGTTACTTTTCAGGATGTTCAATCCGAATGAACTCACCACCTTATTACATGGAAAGGCTGTTGTTAATTCCAAAGTGTCTGTAAAACAATCTAGCTGACATCTTTTGCTCGCGCCCTGGTTTCTGAAGCTCGCATTCTCCGAACACAGCCTTTCTGATTTCTCTGATCCTTTTTCATTTATGTTCAATAGATCAAGTTGTGAGTGTGCACCAGTCTGAGTCCTACGTGCTCCTGTCCTTTTGTCCTTGTCTTTTCGTGCACTTTTTTCACGTTGGTCCATGATATTTTTTATCGTATATTCTAATCTGTGTTTTCATGTTTATACTTACTGCAGTCCTTACCGAGTAGAAGTTGGCATTCACTATCGCCATTCTGATGCGAGTGTCCTGAAGCGACACAGAATGACAGCTTCCTCTGCTGAAGGCCAGGCTTCATGGGAGACTGCCAAGGCTGTTCATGGTAAGGTTCTTTTATATTGAGCAATATAATAGAAACTTATAGCTGATAGGATTGTTTTTAACGCAGACTGTGTTTATGGACTGGCCTTTAGCAATTCCGATGCCATTCACGTGGAATGAAATCCTGTAGGGTAATTGCGCATCCCATTCGTAAGCGGAATGCTGAGTTTACAACAGAAGTGCGTCTCGACTTGCTGCCAGTATTGTTGTGTGTGTTGTGTTTGCATTTTTATTTGTTTATTTAGTGTTCCCAATAATGGCTGAAGCCTTCCCATTGGAAGTGGCAACACACAAACACAAATGAACGGCAAGAGAGGTGAACAGCGCCACTCATGCCGTTCGCCACCGCACCCATTGGTTTTTGATGAGGTTTGCAGTATTGGTTTCTATGGTATTTGGTCATATATCGCACATGAACACAACCAGGGCACTGTGCCTACAATTCAGCACTCGCAAGATTTGCGTGAATACACCCTGCAGCTGGTCGCACTTTCAGAGTCATTTTAATGTTGCAAATATGAATAATGACATTGGCATATTTCTCGTGCCAAATCCTTCATGCCTGTTCCGAACTCTGATCCCCACGAAATCACAGTAGAGTCGTTTCTGTTGTACAGTAAACCTCGTTAGTTCAACCCCCGCTAATTTGGAAATTTGGATAATTTGAACTGCCGATTCGGTCCCGTCAAACGTATGTATTAGTCAATGGCAGCAAACGCTCATTAATTCAGAGGGAACGCGGCGCACTATCGTAAATTCGGACGAATTCGGCAGGTGGCGCTATCTACCGTCTGTTCCAAAAGGTATAACCGATATCCATCCGAAGTGCGCAAGTGATTTTTCCGGTTTTCCCATGGTTTTTCGGTTCTCCGTGTTTCGCACCAGTTTCGCTCTGGATCGCCGTGCTTCAGCGCGTTACTCTCCTGGCAAGCAAGCGGCAGAAGCAT
The DNA here is from genome assembly GCF_016920785.2 of Ixodes scapularis. Taxonomy (NCBI): domain Eukaryota; kingdom Metazoa; phylum Arthropoda; class Arachnida; order Ixodida; family Ixodidae; genus Ixodes; species Ixodes scapularis. The sequence continues at coordinate 75,778,681 of NW_024609881.1, read as the reverse complement.
TGCTGCAACGGAAACAGGGTAGCACAAGTGACCGACGACCGGAATGGCAAAATCGCGACACGCGGGGCTATTGTTCCCGAGCGTGCCAATAGCGAGAGTGACAGTCACGTTTTATGCCTCAACGCAGGGATCCTAAAGCCCGCCATTTTAAGAGGGAGCGCTCCTCCAAGCCCCATAGAGAATACACGCGATTTTCTGCCATTTTACGAAAATTCTCATTTAATAACCGTTACACCGATTTTTTCAAACTTTTTTGCTATAAAAAGATTGATTCTTCGTCCAAATATCCCACCGAGCATATTTTTCATAAAAAAATTATTATATTTTATATTAAATCGTGAAATCGGTCGGAATTGGCTGTTTTGACATGTTTACGTTAGAACGCGTTTTTAAAAACCTGTGAATTTTTAACTACAAATGTGTCTGGTGGGATATCTGCGGAATTTAACACGGAATTCAATTATATTAAAATTATAGCTGTAAGTACATCCGTTCTTTAACTACATCGAAAAAACTCAACCAAGGTGTTGTGGCTTGTTTTCCTCGTTTGGACGGTCAAGACTAGTTCGACGAGCGCCGCGTGAGGGCGCCACCATTTCGCCACGCACGCTGCTCTGATTTTGTATTACTCCGCGCGCATGCGCTCTTCAGTAACGCGCTTGTGGTGGTCCAGAGACGGCAAGACCCGTCCAGACAGAGTAGTTTTGTTTCTCGGGGTGGGATGTCAGGCGGATAGCTGTGCGTGTTTTCATAACTAGAAAGGCCGTCCTCGCAGCTATGGGTCCAAAGAGGTATAAATATGGCAAGCGAAAGGTCTCGAAGTCGCAAATAGAGTTTGCACGTAAGCGACCCTCTGCTGAAACTACGGATGGTGAGGTTTCAGGTGAGGTTGAGTCATTGTGTCGTCGCGCTGCGAGAACGAATTGACTCGGGGTGTTGAAGATGCCGCTTGGGAAGCCATGCAACAGGCCGGAGTGGAAGAAGCGAGGCGCGCGAAGGAATCTGGCGAGATCGATGCCGAAGGCTATCCGCTTGTTACCGTCGTTGCAGACTGTGCGTGATGAAAGCGATCGTACAGGCACAAGAACGACGCTCCTTCTGGTACGGTAAGTACTACATTTCTTCCTCTAAAAGGGGCGCGAATTTTGATCGTAGATATAATATACATTTCTTTAGAGTGCGTTCGAAAGAAATCCGAAGTATGTTTTTCTCGCCACGAAAATACATTAGTCTCTGTCGCTAGGCTACATTTGGGAGGACGCTGAGCATTTGGCAATGCGTAGTTTATTTTTATGGTGAGATGACCGTGGTTAGAATCCCTCTCTGTTGTATGTGTATTTCTGTGAATGCAAGATTTGTTTCGGCAACTGGGGTGACGATTTCTCACGAAGCACTGGAAACAGTTATGCTTTTTGTGTGCCTGTTTTAGTGACCGCTGTTTTATGTACTATACATTCCGAATATACGCGGTGCCATGCAGTCAGTTCGTCAGACGACGTTTTAGACAGCTCGTTTCTTCGAAGCTGCACTTTTTCAAGGATAAATCGTTCCATCGGAAATAGCCGGCGTTCGTTTCATCGATACACCTTGTGACGTTTCGTCTAGTTTTTCTATTATGTGCGTGCTCGCGCTTGCGAACGTAATTGCGCGTCCGTGTCTGCTTGCGTGTGCGCCTGCATGAGCGCCTGCATGAGCGAGGATGCTTATGTGCGTGCCCCCCGTGCACATGCGTGTTTTCATGTTTACGCGTGAGTATATATACCCGCGTATCTGTGTGCGTGTTATACGTGCATCTGCGTGCGTGTTTGCACGCGTGGGCGTTTGCCTGCTCATAAGTGCGCGTGCCTGTGCGAGTGCGCGCGTGCACGTGCGTGTGTAATTCGTGCGTACGTGTGCGCGGGTGTGCTTGTGCGTGTGTACGTGAATTTGCATCCGTGCCTGCGCGTGCATCCGCGTATCTGTGTTCGCGCATGCGTATGCGTGCCTAATTCGTGCGTGTTTGAGTGGTCGCATGCATACTTGGGCGTACGTGTGCCCAAGTACGCACGTTGTCGGACTTGCGGGAAAGGTTCGAGAAGCTCGAACCTGGTCGAACTCGAACGTCGGCTGGTTCGCGACACCTTTAGTACTCACGTTGCGGACGGTTGGTGATTGGCCGCTGATAACTTCACCGTAACTTTTTGCTTTATGTTTAGCGCCATTTTTTATATTTCTATTCGTGCGATTGTAATCTTTTGCGATTAAACTCTCTGTACCCTTTTTTCCTTGTGACCTATGAAACGATCTCGAACGCCTCGAACAACAGCGACGCTTGCGTTCGTTCTCGGGGCTAGTAGGCAAGGAGGTTACAAGTATTTATATGACGTCAGACTGCCTTTTGATGCCGAGTCACAACACAGAAGTATGGCCACCGAAGGCAAAAAGAAGTTATCCCATTGGCGAGTTTGCTTTGTCTTTCAATTTTCACAACTCTCCCGAATCAGTTTTGCTTTATCGTTTGGTGGTCATGTTTGTGGGCGATGACTCAGCACGTGACTAGACCCTATAACCGTTCATGGTGTTTTTCTCTGTTTTTATTTTTTAGATTGAACGATTCTGCTGCAGTGTGGAACGAACTACACGAAAGTGCTCAACCTTCTACGAAGTCTTCCGAGGAGCAGAACGTGTGGGGATCAGGACTATTGGAAGATATGTTCTCAAGTCATGAAAAACTGCCCGGTCGCCAATCATTACAAATTGTCTATGAAATACTCTAAGAAACAATCAGTGTCGTGAAAAATTGTATAAAAATACTTTGTTGTGCAGTGCTGGTGGCTAGTTGTGATGAAGTAACGAAGGTATATGCCGGTAGTTTGTCATGTATGTATTCGATTATGTATTTATTTTTAAAGTACCTAATATACAGTGTTGTTTTTACTTAACTGGAACGTGTTTTTCTTTTAAAAGAGGGGGAGGCATTTACCTTAGTGCCGTATTCACTGTGCCTTTAGGGGGCTCGGCGAACACTACATGGGAGATCATTGTAGTGATAAGCTGGGTGGGTAAATAACTAAAGTCTGCTAATCAAGTTTCCCACGAGCGGGTTTATAGCTCGTGTTGCAATTATATATTTAAAGTCATTAGACGGTAAATAAATTTGGACGTATTGCTAAAACCCAAAGGGATTTTAAGTATCTAGGTTTTCAGTTTTTTTATGGCCAAAACATAATTGGCTCGTTTGGCCACGGGAATCGCAGTACCGCTATTTCTGCATAGTTGAATAAAGCAATCGCTCGCTAACACATCGTACAAAATAAATAGCGTGTTAATTGCAAACACAATGTTTATAGTGAGAAATAATATTCCGGAGCGCCTCTCGCGGCACAGATCATTTGATAGTGTTTTATCAATGCCATTTATGTAATACAGTATCGCGAGAAATATATTGTATAATTAAAAAAAATATTTATTATATATTGACAGTGCTACTGGCGAACTCTCCACGCCGGTCCACTTGTAAAGACGGATTTTGAAGTAATGTCGTGATTGTCTTTGTCGCCTCGTGTCCCATGTGTTTGTAGTTGACAAGTGTTTATTTGAATCCACGGTCAGTGCATTCAACCGTACGTTCAGTGCAGTTTCGCTTATTTTGCTCGAATTATTAAATTTGCATTTGTTTTAATTTTCTTCCCTTTAGTTGTGTCTGTGCGCCGCTGTTTTTACTCACATGAACACATATACAGGGTGATCCTCGAATCAGCCGGGACCCCTTCAGCCGTCGCCGCGGACCACAGTTTGAGAACCGCTGAACTAAGATGTGCTAAATATCTCGAGTTAATTCCGTGATTCGTCATGTTGCAACTGCTGTTTTAGAGACAATTAATATGGGCGGCCTTATCTTGGTAGTGTACTTTGAAACGAGTTTAAATTTATCCTACTCGGAATTCGTTTTATCGTTTGGAAGAGCAAGGCTGATGGATTTTTACGACTCGTTAGAGCATGAATGAACTGGCTTAGAAATAATTACTGAACAGTGAGAGCGTCTCGTGAATTGGACTATTGGGGAGCGGATCGAAATATAGGGGCCGCTTTGTCTAGATTGTTGTCCACACAGTTGGGTGTTTATTTTGAGAGCATACACGTTGGTTATGCTCTGCAAGAGCCAGATGGGCTCTGCAAGAGCCAGACGAAGATTAAACATTGCGACGGCAAGGACGCAAGCCCCGCGTCGCCGTACGTGACGACGGACGACGTTCTTTCCCACGAACAACGGCAGTGCATCTTCAAACCGAGAGTACTGCGCGTGGTTGCCCGACCGATCCTCGCTTCAAACAACGTGCCCATTCGCGGAGCGAGTTTCTTGGCCGTTGCACGCACCTTACGATGGACCGGAACTGGAGCTACAAGTCGTAGCAGCCAATCCAGCGCATATGAACGTGCCACGCGCCTCGTGCTTCGTTGTGTCTGTCCTAAAGCTGACGTGACGCTCACGCGGCATTGGATTGGCTCCGATAGCTCGTAGGGTCCTCTGCGGTCCATCGTAAGGAGAAACGGAACATACCACGAACCCGGGGCAAAGGAGGGTCGACGAAGAGAGGTAACGAAGGGGGAAATAAATAAAAACAAAAACACGCAGAGAAAGAATGAGAGAGAGAGAGTGACGAGACCCGTCCGCGCGCGTGGAAGACCTGCAGTTGTCTACGCCCACGTTTACCCAACACCTGGTTTACCCGGCAGGCTTTTGCGGGTTGATTTTGCGGGGAGCAGGCGTTTTTTTCTTTTTCTTTTTTGTCTCGCACCGTTAATAGGGTGCCTTCGTACACATTCGCTTGTGCGAAGTGGCGACATCTCGGCGATTTCACTGCCCGACCTTTTTTTTTTTATTTATTTATTTTATTTTTTTGTTTATGCAGAGTATACGTGCTTTGGCATCTCTCGGTGCGAGCCCGCAATTTTGGCTATAGACGAGCGCGCGAAGACCGCCCTGTTTACAAACACGGTTTTTGCTTTGCCCACACCGGGTGTGGGCACTGCGGAATCGCAGCGTCTCGTTTTTGAAGAGAAGCCGCCTCTGCGTGGTGCGCCGTACTCAAGGCAGCGCCACCGCAGAGGGACGGCGTCGGAGCCGCGTGTCGGTGTATATACTTCGTTTCACGTCATGTGCGAGCGAAGTCAAAGCTAGAAGCGCGAGCCCAAGGCTCCGAGCGTGCCGGCTTCGCACGTGCGTACGTGCACCACAGGCGCTGTTACAAGCAGCATGCTCGCGCTTGTAGCGTTGGCTTCGCTCGCCCATAAGGTGAAACGAACTAGCCTTTTGATACCATATTCCCTCTAGAAGTCAATTTATAAACGGGGTGTTCTTTTTTTTTTTTTTTTTTTTTTCTTTCTTTCATTAAACTTTCAAGTTGTATGATAAAGCCTCAAAGGCAATACAATGTCTCTGTCAGTTACTTCAAAATATCTGTATTCCTTGGCAGATTCCTGCCTTTTCCGTGCGGATACTTCGAAAGTCTGACTGATTATTGAATTCCTGTTGCCCACGAGGATAACAAAGGAATATGTGCAGAGAAAGACGCTTCTTTTGACGCTTACAAAAACAATTCCCTACCGAAAAATCCGGTATAACTTTTCGCTATCCGGATTATAGAACCGGAAATTTATCTGGAATCTATCTGGAATCTATCTGGAATTTAGGCTTTCCGAAATAATTCCTTTGTCTGCAGTCTGGATTTCGGGTTTCCAGACACAAATTTCCGGTTCCATAATCCGGATAGTGAAAAGTTATACCGGATTTTTCGGTAGGGAAAAAAGAAAAACGGTTGCAAAACTTGTCCTCGGATCCCTGGAAAAGGTCAAGACCGCTCAAGATATTACAACTGACAGCCGTCGAATTCGGAGTTGTTCGGATAAATCCGAATTCGCGATAGTTTCACCGGCGAGTGTTTCACGGAGTTTATAGCATTTGTCCGAAAGTTAAAGTCCCTATCTACAACCTAGGTTAGGGCCCACCAGGTCCAATCACAGACCAGTTATAGGCACGTGTGCATTAGCGTGCTTTTCTTATACGCGCGTCGAAGTAATGCATTACGTGACTGGCTCCCGATTGAACCTAACGGGCCGTGGCGTCGGTTGACGACCATCGCAGGACGAGACGAAATCATAGTGCTAAATTCTTCTCTGCGAGGAGCTGATCTAACTATGCAGCCTGCTGCCCACTGGATGCAGTGCTCGCCAGGACGTTTTCCAGTTCATTCCGGACAACCATCTATGTGACAAATTCCCTCATACGTGGGTGTCATTGAGGATCCTCCTCCCTTTGCCAATGTCAATGGCCACCGCTGAGAGGAGTTTCTAGAATTAAAGCTTATTAAGACATACCTAAGATCAACCATGGCAGATGACAGGATATCGTCATTGGCAATTTCGTCCATTGAAAACAAGATAGCGTCTAGCCTGGATATGTCGCAAGACGTAGCCCAATTTGCGTTGTTGAAGGCTCGGAAGGTTGCCTTCTACGGCATTTGACATGGTTAACTTGTGCTTTTGTTTTCTCTGTCCCTTAGACGTTAGCTTGCTATGGGAGACCCACAGCTGAAGTTTGGTTAATCTAAGAAATAAATGATTCTTGAACTTTGAACACGGTGCCGACAAAGCTCACAATGCTCGCGGACGTCGTTCGTTTTTAGGACGCGGTTTTCGACTGACAACGACAAAATCGCCACCATTCGCGCTGGGTCACTGTGGCATGTTTGCTTACAACATGATGTTTGGTGCGAGAATAGTATACGTGTGTGTAAGGGGGGGGGGGGGGGGGGGCGCCACGCCTGCAGTTTGCCCAGGGCGCTTGCTGCTCTAAGGCCGGCCCTGGGTCGAGAAATTTGTGCTGAAAACGAAGAGACACGTAGTGGATGTATTTGGACAGAGCAGGCCTATTCAACTCAGAGTACCGCAAGAGTGAACGGCTTATTATGATCATGGTTAATGCTGTTTCATTAGAGGGGCCATGCAACGATTTTGCTACTTTCACCGAATACTGTTCTGAATGAATACTTGAAGTTCATTATGGGCGGAAAGCGTGTGGCAACCCTCCACAGACCTTGCGTATTCGTGCTCGTCGTGCTCTAATAAGTGATCGGTGGGCCATTGTCCGTGGGATCCTGTGCACCACGTGACCACGCTGGAAAAAACGCACCTCTGGTGGTCACATGACCACGTGACCATGTCCCGTGGGGGTCATGTGAACATGGTCAGTTGGATCCCGCCCACCACGTGACCAAACTGCGAATAGCGCGCCTATGGTGGTCGCATGATCACGTGACCTTGTTGCGTGGGGTCACGTAATTACGCAGCGACGATTAAACTTGTAGCTCATGGCGTTGCGCATGAGATACTTGCGTGACACTTGTGTCAGTATGGTTGTGCAAAGTGCCCGAAAGTCGAACTTAAAATTGCTGCAACGGAACTTTAAACCGCGTGGAAGCAAATTAGTCACGGCTTCCGGTTTTAGCGCACGCGCCAGCCTTTGTCCCTACAATAGGCGAAATAAAAGGCAGTACATTGGGGGATAAGCGAGTGAGGAGAGGACACTTTCATGGTAGCCGGCAGGTAGACCGGCATAACATACTTGTTTGTTGCTGTTGTTAAAAAACATCTGTATTAAGTCTAATAAAGGAAAAATAGAAAGGGAGAACGATGTGTGACTACCCCTATTCCGGGTCCCATTAAATTTCTATCGAGGTGCGCGCTGTCCGAGGCAGAACGAAAGTTCTTGTGTTCGTGGCTTTTATTTTCAGCGCTGTAATAATACGAATGTTGAGGACCCAAATAAGTCACTAAGATTATCAAAATATTTTTCCTGCTTCTCCTGGCTCGTGCAAATGTACTTTACCATTTGCGAAAATCAATGCCGCTATGCTCTAGAATGTAATGCGTCAAAAAGTAGGAGTAATTTCGTTAGACTGAACAAAATTACGCGTAAACTCCTCTCAATAGTGTTATGGTAGGTCATACACTCTAAAAAAAAAAGGTGTCAAGGGAGAGTAACTGCCCTAAGTTACCCTCCTTTAACCCTATCTTCATCCAAGTTACTCTTTCGCGATCGGTTCTTTCGATGATACTCTCCCTTAACCCTCACTCGAACTCTAGAGTAACTGTAGCTAGAGTTAGTTTCTCCTCGCGATATCACGGGCTGTCAACAGATGGCGCCGCTATGGGGTCGGCGCATTTTCGACGCTGCTCGGCGCAGATTTTTGTTGTTGTGTTTTTCTTTTTCCGGGGAAGGTTTTTTTTTTTTTTCCCTAGCCGCTTCTTTTTTTTTTTTTTTTGGGGGGGGGGGGGAAGATGGGCAAGGATATTTTAATAAGTGAGTTGATACAGCCTACCTTTACTTAATTTTGTCAACGCGCAATTCAAATGTTTTTTCTGCTAATTAAAAAAAAAGTGCAGAATTTAAGGTGGTTTTTTGCTGCTCCTTTGTGCATATGCGTCGCCAGCGATACGAGCTTATAGGGACCACCAAATGAGGCCGCCGATGTCCGCGTCTATGCATCGCCCTCCCGTCGCGGCCAAACGCATGGGACTTTCGCTTTAGATTATTATGTAGACTTATGATCTTGATAGAAAAGCTTCGTACCCTAACTAGGGGTTTATGGACTGCACTTCGTGTCAGGAGAAGAACATTTTTTGCCTCCAACATGGTGACAAGCCACTGATAGTAGACGACAATGTTGCTTTTGACCTACAGTTTAACCGGAAGTGACGTCAGCTGCAACAAACGTATACTTAGAAGCGCCAGAAAAAACAAACAACCTAACTGAAAGAAGTAGTAGTGCAAACTCAGAGCGGCTACCGGCAGCTCAATTTTATTTGGAAAACACGAACATATTTGCACACCAGCGGCGTAGCCAGGGGACGGGGTGTTGGGTGTTGAAGGGTCGGAACACCGCCGAAGTTTCATGGTTGTCCCCCTTTACCCCTTCCGCTTTTCCAATGTCAGTATTTTTTGTGTGTGTGTTTCGTTTCGACAATCCACTACGGCGAGGGGCGGTGCATGCCCACAACATACCGAAGCAAAACGAAAAAGACGAGGCTGTCCGTGGACTGCGTGAAAAACACATCTCCGGCTCCGGCTCTTCGAACAGCTCTCTCCAAACTCGGCCACGTTTGTAACCGAAGCCTTTCTTCAGGCTCGCAGGTGCGAATGGCTTAGCTCCCGACGTCATAAAAGCCGCGAAATCCTGACCTCGAAAGACGCTGGCCTCGCTTCGGGGAATGCAGGCGGCTTAACTAAAGTTCCCCTACCCTTTGAGCGTCAAGGACTCGACGACAATCTCAGGGCAGCACAACAAAATTCCAAAATAGCAATGATTTGACTTTACGAACCCTACAATGCGGAGAAAACTGGACGACAAAATGACAAACAGCTAAGCGTTTTTTTTTTTTTTTTTGTTTTTGTTTTTCTTTTTTTGCTCCGTCTCTTTTTTTTTTTTTTTTTTAGGGTTCACTCGCCTGCGCTTATTTAGCTTCAATATGGCACAAAAATGCAAAAAAACACAGACACACAAACATCCCCATCGTTAAAAAAAAAAAAGAAAAGAAGCAACAGAGAAAAGCGACAGCATATGCACTGTTGAAGCATATTTGTAATGCTCATTATCACTTGGTTTGAAAGCGTATCTAGTTGACTTCTTTAATCGCCGAAGTGGGTAATGTTTACATGCTTGCGTTCAGCACGTGAGTCGTGGAACTGTTTCAAAAATGAGTTCAAAAGCCAAGCCGTTCTTGACGTTCTTTTTTTTTTTGTTTCTTTTTGTTTTTTAAGAATGATTATTGACCTTCGACTTTAAGCGTGTCATCACCGTCTCCAACAGCTAGAGTCGGCACATTCACGTCAGGCAGCATCGTCTGCCCTAGGCGAGAGCGATGTTGTGGCCAACGACGTCGGTCTCTATGTCGCAAGCCTCGACTTCGATCAAATCGGCGGCCTGTGCGGAGCATTCGTTTTGTTAAATGCACTTCCTGGGGAAGTACTGGTTTTGACACAGATGTGGAGGGACCGCACCGCGTAGCGCGTCTCGGCGGTACAGGCAACTTGCATTTGCCTAGAGGCTTTGTATCCTAATGTAACCCGCCTGCTTAGCTTAACCCGCCTGCTTAGCGCAATAGCTTCCACCATGCTAATTATAAACACCGTCGAACTTGTTGTCCGTAAGGTAATGACGTCACGAGAGGAAACCATAGGAGGGCGCCACCAAAACATCTCGCCTCTAATAGGGGCTGCGCTTTTGAACATTCACCGAAATATGCAAATCGGCACCGAAAGGGTACTCTCACTTCTTTCTATCGACCGACGGCGGCTTCCACTAAATGTTTAGACCCCACAAAATGATAGAAACTGGTATTTTTTTCTTCCACTTTCTCGTAAAACGACAACGAAGAACGGAAATAGCCTAAAACATGACTATACAACGATATTTTCTGAAAAAATGTGATCCGCGCAGGGGAAGTACTGGTTTTGACACAGATGTGGAGGCACCGCACCGCGTAGCGCGTCTCGGCGGTACAGGCAACTTGCATTTGCCCAGAGGCTTTGTATCCTGATGTAACCCGCCTGCTGCCAATCCTGGCCACCATGCTCGTTAGCAGCGCTGAATCGGAACGTTTGTTTTCTAGACTCCGAATACTGGGACGTTGAAGCACGTGAGTGCTTCAACGTCCCAGGGGCGCTTGCTACTCCGTTCCAAGCTGAGACCAGACGCTCCGCCTTCAACGCGTGCTCGCTGGCTTCGGTAGTGCTTTGGTTGCGCGTGCCTGCGCGATCACACTTGTTTTTGCAAGGGCAGAAAGATGGCGACATGTGCGATCAAAAGCGTCGCTGTGGTCAGCCTTCTATGATTGGCCGAATGGTGACTATGACGTCAGCAAAGGTTTTCTCATCGACAGAAATAAGAGTAATGAAAGAACTTCAATTTTGACGGTGTTGGTAGTGTTGGTTTCAGAGCGCAATAGCTTCCACCATGCTAATTATAAACACCGTCGAACTTGTTGTCCGTAAGGTAATGACGTCACGAGAGGAAACCGTATGCGAGGGCGTCACCAAAATATCTCGCCGCTAATAGGGGCTGCGCTTTTGAACATTCACCGAAATATGCAAATCAGCACCGAAAGGTATACTCTCAGGCCTGGTTCACACTTGCGCATCGGCGGGCGAATCTGCAAGAATTCGGCCGCCGGGCGTAGCGTCCCCTGTGCATTGCCGCGGCCAATTCCGCTTCGGCGACAGCGCAGTAGCTGTAAGTGTGAACCAGGCCTCACTTCTTCCAATCGACCGACGGCGGCTTCCACTAAATGTTTAGACCCCACAAAATGATCGAAACTGGTATTTTTCTCACACTTTCTCGTAAAACAACAACGAAGAACGTAAATAGCCTAAAACATGACTATACAACAATATTTTCTTAAAAAATGTGATCCGCGCAGGAGCAATGAGAGTGACGCTTCACTATTCACTTCACTCATTGCCCCTCTGCGCATTGCAGTTTTTTGTGTTTAATCGTATTCTAAACTTCGCTATTCTCTGGCACTTTTCCATAGTTTTCAGTCATTGGATACCCGAGTGTTCCGCATTGAAGTGCACGCACCGTAATTTTTTGTGAGCCTGTTTAGACTTTTTTGCGCGAAGTCAATTATAATATTTTCTGACTGCGTTCTTTCGTCGTTTAACATTAAATTTTCCTTTTTTAAATACTGGACGAACGAGATGGTGGAAAAGAAGGTTGGACTTTTGTCGTCTAAGAAACAGGAAAATAGCAAACAAAATTGTGTTTGGGCAGTTTCTTTTCCCGGTCTCTTCTTTTCTTTCTGTCTTTCAAACAGCTTAAGCAAGGAAAAACACCCATGAAAAAAATTCCCTGGCTACGCCACTGATACACACTTTATTATACCTCAAGCCAAATGAATCTGAATTTCTTATTTGATGAAACGAGCGACGACGCACTGATGCAACTGTCATCTTCCTTTACACTGATTTTGAACACCTCGAAATTTTTCCCCTCTGTTTTCTGTTCCTACTTGCCCGGAATCTGTGGTTTATCCAGCAAAGGGTCGTACGAACATTTATCACAGTGGACTGCCAAGTTCCCTAAAGAAGACCGCTTTATAGAAAGTTCATGCTCTATGTGCGATCGGGTGGTGCACGAAAGCACCCGATGTCAAATGCCCCACAACTGACACCCGCCCTTTTGCCCTGCCTTCAAAGGGCTAGTTTTATCAGAAGCCCATGACGCGAATTCCCAGATCATGTGGCCTGGTCCTCACTGTGACGGCGGAGCATTCTGCTTTTAATTAAGAGACAGCTAGTGTGCACGCGAGCGCGTGGAAGGTAATCATGCCGTCATTTGTAGACCCTCAAGATATTAGGTTATGACATGAAACAACGGCGGTTCAACCGTGTACAAAAATTCTGCACGTGGGGCTATAATACTACACCCGTACGATCGCCCACATGTCGTTGATATTTTAGACTACCGATGTGGCGCATTCTTCATGTTTGTGCGCATGTCTCTTTGAGCGCATGCTCTCCTGTTTTGTTTATTTTGAGGCATAAGCTAGTTAGCTTCACTGGTACTCTGAGGGAACGCCAAGTGGCCGACAATCTTCTTGCAATTTATATCACCCCTTTTCCTTTCGTTGGGAGACATTTGATTTATCATTATCTTTTTTTTTTTTTTTTTTTTTTTTGACGAGGCTTCAAGCTGAGTTCAGTGCTTCGTGTCTGTCAATTCCTTTTTGTCCCCTTGTTCTAGAGTTATCATGTGTAAGCAATCTCTACTATATTGTTTTTTTGGTTACCCGGATAGCAAATACCAGCTGAGACAAACCGACGAATTCGAGAGAGGGAAGAGCGTAGTGGAGGGGCGCGCCGATGGCCTCGAAACGGGTTGCTTACGAAGGTCCCTCGGCCTGGCGCAAGTGCTCTATCTCTCCCTCGAAAAGGGCGAGAGAAGGTGCTGAGAAAATAATTTCCCTCCCATTTTCCCCACCCACCATCACTAATCCCTCCAAATCTCTTGTGAGCCTAGGGGACTCGGCGTCCGCGTCCTTGAAGGAGGAGGGCTCCCTTGATACCTAAGCTGACAGTCTCGGAGGACCGTCGAGCCCGCCATGCCAGTTATCGCGTGCTCCGCTCTCTGCGCGTGGTTACGGGAGGGAGCGTGATCATGTGATTAAAGCCAAATGTACGATTGGCTCACCGAACACCTTAGCTTCCTCTTCACTTTCAGCTTAGGAGTGACGGAGTACAGCCCGCGAAGCGCGCGCACACACACACACTCACAGAAAGTGGAGTCGCGTGAACCAAGGCCTAACGATAAGGTAGGGACTGGACGACGGTGGGGACGGTCCCCTCAATGTCCAACACGCGCATCCGCGAACTGGAAAGGGGCAGAGGCGCTTCGCAATTTATGGAGTTTTTTTTCCGGCAGAGATAGCTCTTTTCAAGAATGGCAAGATGAACATGCTCATATCAGGACACCGTGGTGTCAGTTTCTTAAGTTGTTTAGGTTCATTTGATTGCTTAGCGGACGTTTATTTTTTATATTTTTTTTATCGGGTGAACCGGCTCGGCATCTCTTTTATCCACACTTCCCCAACTGGAACCGGTAAGAACGATGGTTTATTGCCAAGAGCGATCTTCAACATTCGGAATGTCAAGACCTTGGATATTCTCTCGGCAGCGCCTACACACCGGTGATCTTCCTTTGTTGTGGCCATACATATCACCACCAGCTTCGACGGACCGAAGACACGACGGACCACTTTCTTTTGCACGTGAGTGACAATGAGAGGATCCTCTCCTTCTTTTTGACCATCGGAGACATGTGTTCTTGCTACGTAATGTACGTTTTGTCATGATCCGATCCGTTTGAACCGTGTCTAACTCTGGGCCGGGAGTCTCCGACGAGTCCCGCGTGTAGTCCACAGCGATCGGCCTGAAAGGTCCTGTACAGCGTTATTTGTAAATGTTTTTTATTCCAATAGTCTGTGAGAGACGTTCTGATTGGGTATTTTCGTGTTTGAAGTCATTTAGTTCATCTTTTTCTGTTAAAATATGTCTGTCTTCTTGAAGGTAGATGTGTGCTGTAGTAAAGTCCTCCCAGTATGTCCAAAGCCGAATTGCACGGGGCGTTGAGTAGTCCTTCTTTGCCAAGATTCAGCTAGTCGGGTGGTCGTGGAGTGTCAGCTATGTCACTGCGCTATGCGAGCATATTTGCCAGTAATCGTCTTTACATAACAAGTTTTTTTTTTTTTTTTTACGTGAGTGATTTATTGATTGAAGCATCATGTTCCGTTGAACTGTCATATTTTGTTTGTATAACAGGGTATTTATTGGACTGATAATTTAAAAGTACATTTGACACTGGTGAGCTGAAGGGGAGGCCAGCGATTTGATTTATAACTTGTAAAAAATATAGAGGCCCCCCCCCCAATATGCGTACATTTATAACTACATATTTCTGCGCCGCAAACACCGCAATTCCTTAAAACTGTTTCTTTTTTGTTTCAAATCAACGTAGAAATATAGGTGTGAACTTAAATGTCGAGATTGCAATAAACATGTTTTAAGTTTAGATGAAGGATTGAGAGACGCTGTGATGCTGCCAGAGTAGGGCTAAGCAATTTATAGATTAACCTTTCTACTATGTGGAAAAAAAAAGAGCTCTAAATTCGACCTTTCAATGCATGTGCCTGCCCCTGCATTCAGAGTGGTGCAACCAGTTCATCCGCATGCAATAAAAAACATAGAGCCCACATCTATTGCGCAGCAGCACGATGAATTGGCACACATGAGCAGCTCGCTGACTTTCTAGTAGTGTCGGTTGTGGTAGAACTTAAGCTCGCCGCGATGCATGTTCTGTTTTGACATGTAGCATATTTAACAGTTATTTTAATACTCGCCAATCTTAATTTGTATGTTCTTGGTATGGCCTACTTTTAAATTTCTTTTTCTTCTTGTTTTGTTTTGTTTAGAATTCGTGAATTTTAGTAGGTACAACTTTTCCTTTATTAAGGTTCAATGGTACTTTATGGCGAATTATCCCCTTGTAGAGCTGTAGTTACAATATTTAATGATTGGTCTCCCCAAACTTAGATGTTACTTGCATTCGTTAGCTTCCTTTCTAAAGTTGTGAAATAAACTATAATATATGGCAGTCAGCACTTAAACGCAAAACGTTGTTTACACTAATTTATCTATAAAAATGTTCCTAACATATTGTATGCCACTTGGACAAATGCAGATGTTAAGAAATTGCATTTGTCCTACCCCTCAGTCTAGTGTCTATATAATAAAGCTGTGTTCAACCATCGAGCACTGGGAGGAAGAGCTGTGCAGCTCTGACCCGGACCGACAGCTACGGCTGATCGAGAGGGCTAGGACGGCAGCGAGGTCCATTGGAGTCCTGGACTGAGGATTCCACTCACGGCGCTCAATTTTTTTTTCCTTATTGAATAAAGTTTTTCCTCCTCCTCCTCCTCTTGCACCGCTATGGGCAGAGGACAGCTGATTTGCTACTGTTTGGAAGGTGGAGGAGTGATGTGCAAGGAAGCTAAACTCTGTCCCTCACTCCCATATTGCCTGTTATAATTGTTCCAAAAGTCAGGGAGAAGGGGGAGGGGAACTGCCCCCTTTCCTTGCCCCCTTTTTCTGATGGGGTGCAAACTTGAGGATACCATAAATGAATGCAACCGCTTATGGCTGCTATTGCATACAAAGGAAACAAATAGAGAGAGAGCGAGGGATGTGGTTTATCTTTCTCTTAGGTGTTCATAGCAGGGGATACGAACGGTTTTGGATTTTTGCGGCTGAGCGAGCTAGCAATCAGTGCTGCCTTAGTGTTCGGTTAGGACTCTTATTCAATCGGCAAGAAAGCGAGCCCCAGCCAATTATTGGAGCGCATCCTATGAATGGCTCCCGGGATTTTCGAAAATGGTCTATTGTCTCGCAAATTAGTGCACTGGTATTAACTAAAAGCACTTCGCGAGCTGTTTCCTCTCTTTTAATATTGCTGACTCTGCATTTAAGCATTCATTCTTCACAGGAGGAGGGACACGGCCGATCAACCTATCCGATGACGAGAATTGACGAAGAGGACTCAAGTGCCATAACTGTGGTGTTGGAGGACCGCTCCTATGAGGTGACGGGCTGGTGCAGCGCTCGTTCTTGCATCGCACGGAGTCGACGACATTTCTTACCGTCAAAAAGCAAGCCAGTCACTCGCAGTGATTGGGCACTTCATTAGTTTGAAGTACAAATAAAGTACGTCTTGGCTTTAGACTTGATCACGAAGTTAAAAAAAACTGTTAGCCAGAGGAAATTTGTGTGTTGGTTTTGCCTTTTTTGCCATGTGCTGAAATTAAAATTTTGGTTCATTAAAATCTATTCGACTGTTCTATTTCAGTGCTGACTTTTTATGAGAACCTATAGCCTCTGTGCAGGCTCATGCTTTATATTTTGTCATTCTTCAGCTGCAGTTCCACATTTCCTTTGCACCCATCTCCTTGTGAACATGTACATAGCTGCTTTTAGATTTTAGGGTTTCCTGAAGGGGGTGCTAATTCTTTTATACAGAGTTTAGGGAACACATCAGATGGGTCTGTACTTACTGTACACAATTATTTGTGTAGAGTAATTACAGTCCCATTCAAGTGTTGCCTAAACTCTGTATTAAAGAGTTAAGTACTATCTAAGGAGGGGTCATACAAACTGCTCAAGTGGGCTGCTATGTGACATTAACTCTTGGTAGAGAGCAGAGTTAACTCTTCAATACGGACTCAAGGTACAATTCAAATGGAGTTGTATTTACTCCACAATAAGGTTAAAACTACCCTTCCTGGAGAGCGTGCTTAACTCTTAAATATAGAGTTCAGGCAACACTTCTAATGGAGTTGTCATTACTCTCCACAAACGAGTGGATTCAACTCTTCGCGGAGAACATGTTTAACTCTTGCATACAGAGTTTAGGCAACACTTCTAATAGAGTTGTGGCTACTCTACACGATGGAGTGAGGGTAACTCTTCCTGGCGAGTACGCGTAACTCTTGAATACAGAGTTCAGGCAACATTGTAATAGAGTTGTAGTTACCCTACACGAAGGAATGAAGGTAACCCTCCCTGGAGAGTATCCTTCACTCGTCAACAAGGAGTTTCGGCAACACTTCTGATAGAGTTATAGTCACTCTACACAAAAAAGTGAAATTTACTCTCATCAAAGAGTTTAGGCAACACTTGTCATGGAGTTATAGTTACTCTACACAAAGGAGTGAAGGTAACACTTACACTTACAAATCAAAAGAGTAGCCCTGACTCTCTCAAAGGTATTGGCGTGACTCTCTATAGAAGAGTTAAATGAACACTTGTATGGAAGAGTTACACATACACTTGCCTCCGAAGAGTTATAGTTACTCTTTAAAAGAGTGGATTCTGTGACAAGCCAGTTACACTCCAAAAAGAGTTAAATCGACACCTTTTTTTTTTAGAGTGTATGATAGAGTTAATATGCCATATGATAGTTGTCCTCTTCTAATTAGCTTCTTAGAACATCCAAGGACCTTGCGTTTGCAAGAGACGTGCGATGTTATGGGAAAGGGCAACTCAGAAAGATACAAACTTACGTCCACATTCAAGACGACCAAGATCCGCTCCTTTGTGCACTCTATTGCACGTGGCAGTGCCTTGTTGAATAACCGTACTTCGGGCTCAACTGCCTTCTTTCGGAGTTGCGGTATGAGCTTGTAACAGAACACAAAATGTACTCTTTGCCTGAGCCATAGGAGCAGGTCCCGAACAGCAAAGTCCAGATGCTAGCTGTGCTTTGCAAAAACGCGCACACTTATTGAATCATCGGAAAATATGTGATAGCATTTCTCGGTAGAAAGAACACGAAAATATAAAATTTAGCCAAAAGATGTAGATACGTCATGTTTTTCTTTGGGATCTAGTATAAAACTAAAATAACAAGACCTTGAGATAGTTGCATGATTTTCGTGTTGCACAACAAACTTTGATGTTTGCTTCAAACGACTATTGAAGGTGTCAAAAAGAAAAAAAAAAGACGGGTTTATTACGGTTATCGAACGCGGTTTTATCCAGGTTCGTTTCAACGAAAGGGGTGCGGTATATCGAAGCACGGTTTAGCGCAAATGGATACATTTTATCGAGGCCTCCGTTTGAGAAATGCTGTTTGTAGGCGGCGGCAAGCTAGGCTTCCAAACAGACCGCGCTTCGTGCGGGCACCCCTCGCTGTTGCTCGGGAAAAGTTTAATATAAGTTCGAGCGTGGATCGCCAAAGGTTGGTTAGCATGCGGGCGGTCGCCATTTTCTCTAAACGGCGATCCGATCTGCTGTTGTCGCGAAAACGGTGTTCGCTAAAACGAGCTTCCCTAAACACCACATCTCCGAAAATCAGCACATTTTTCTCCATAGCTTACAACCATGCTGGGGTGTTGTAAGCTCTTCTTCTTTGACCGAGGCTGACCCCCTGTCGCCATTTTGCAGGTTGTTTCCGCCTACGTAGACTACCGCAAAATCGAACTTTTTGAGAGGCAACCCGTCAATGTTCTCCTTGAGAGCCTGCACCGTCGCTCCCGAGAAGCTAAAGCTGCATGCACACTTGTATGCACTCATCTAAAAAGCGCGGCAAAGCCATTTCACTGGGCTGCTCCCGAAGATTGCGCCTTTCATCTTCGTCCGGACCTCAGTGAAATCTTCTAAATCTCACTTCTTTGTATACCAAGGTCGAACGCTAGAGCACGTTTTTTGAAAGGGGTCCATATCACAAGAGCGAATGACATTTTAGCGAACGGCGACATTTGAGCGAATGGTCGTTTTAGCGAATAACGGGGGCGCGCGTTAACCCATCCGTCGCGCTGCGCTTTACGCCGCTTCGCGGCGACAGTCTGCGGCAACTCATTACAAAAATATGAACTCATTTGGCCCACCCGAAAACGCCGCTTCGCGGCGTCCGACTATTCGCTAAAGTGTCGTTCGATCAAACGTGGGCGTTCGCTAAAACGTCATTCGATCAAGTGAGTGCCTCCCTTTTGAAAGCAATACACCACAAGCGCACACAAGGAACTGAATAAAGACCCAGGATCGGCTGAGTGAGAAACGGCTAGCTAGACTTATTTTTGCCTCAAACATGCAGTCCGTGTTTGAAGTGCAGGCCACTATAGACTACCGAAAAGTAGCTCCTAAAGTCATTTTTACGGAACGTGCAGATGGTCTTCACCGGAGAAGAAAATTGTGGCGGAGCGCTTATTTGTACGTGTTTTACTTGTTTTGATATCTAGCATTCAACAATGCTGCAGAGTGCCACCGTGAAAACTAACACCAAACAAAAACTAACCCAAAACAAACGAAAGAGCCAGAACCCGTGCAAACTGCGAGCGAGGTCTTTCCTTCTATTTTTACTTTGTGCACGCGGCCCAACGCTGCCCGGTGCCGCCAGTGCCGCCAGCTCCGTCCAGACGGACTTTGCGGGCACTGAAAGTGAAGGGAAACAAAAGGAGACAGACGCGCGCGTCTCCAACCGAGAAGAAGGAGGCAGGCGGCTTTGAAGTTGAACTGGTTGAACTTGAGCGCAGACGTCTCTGTCGAAGAGCGGGCCCCGGACGGACGAGTTCACCCCAAGTTGGAGGGGAGGCAGGCGAAACCAAATTCGCGTAACCTGCCGATCGCGGCGGCGGCATTTGCACCCGCAAATGAATGGGCTTGGCAACTTACAGACTCGTAAGACTTCACGCTCAATGAACCGATCAAGTTAACCAGTTGACAGAAAAAAAAAGTGAAATAAAATATTTCGCTACGCGAAAGCGGTAGGTTTTGTACTAACAGCGACAAAGCGTCTTTACTGCGGCTGATCGAACGCCGTTATATCGAGGCTCATCTTAGCGAAAGGGGTACGGTTTATCGAAGCACGGTTTAGCGAGAGGTGCACGTTTTCTCGAGGCCTCCGTTTGAGAGCTGCTGTTTCTAGGCGGCGGCAAGCTAGTAGTAATGCAAAACTATCGATAAATTGACTATCGATAGTGTCGCAGAACTATCGATAGTAGACTATCGGTAGTACTATCGACAGTTTTTCGATAGTCGACTGTCGATAGTACTCTCGATAGTTTTTCGACAGTCAACTATCGAGAGTTTTTCGATAGTACTATCGATTCCTTTTTTACTATCGATACTCAGTTTTCTGGTGACTATCGATAGTACTGTGGATAGTTTTGCACTACTAGAGCGAACACAGTTGCCGCACCGCCGCTCGCTTCCCCTTCCTCCTCTCTTCGGCCAAACTCCCGCCTTCGTCATCACTGAAAGCTGAACCGAAGTTGAGACGGTAATTGCTTGGGCTAGTTGGTGTCCCATTTGAAAAAAAAATAAAGCGAGAAAAAGAGACGAGGGAGCGACGCACACTACTAATGTCGCATAGCTATCGATAGTAAACTGTCGACAGTACTATCGATAGGTTTACGATAGTCGACTATCGATAGTTTTCTGATAGTCGCTTAACAACAATTTTCCGATCGTCGAGTATCGATAGTACTATCCATAGATTTTCGATAGTCGACTATCGATAGTTTTTCGATAGACGACTATCGATAGTACTATCGATAGTTTCTTTTACTATCGATGGTCAAATTTCTGGCGACTATCGATACTATCGATAGTACTATCGATATTTTTGGACCACTACAAGCTAGGCTTCCAATCAGACCGCGCTTGGCGCGGTCGCCCCTCACTGTCGCTGAGGGAAAATTTATTATAACCTCAAGCTTGAGCGTGCACTACCAATAGTTCACCGCCAAGGGTTCGGCAATCTAGGCTAATGAACCAGGGGGATATCGGAAACGGCACTCCGGCTGCCGTCATTTTCTCTAAACTGCGATTGGATAAACTGATATCGATAAAACGGCGTTCCCTAAAAGGAGCTTTTCTAAACCGCATGCCTCCGGGACAAAACGGGAATCCGCGGAGGTAAGAGCGGCATCGAAATACGCACATCTGAGTCCATTTGGACTGTTGGCGTTTTGTCTTCGCCAACGGGCGACACAGTGCAAATAACCCGTGACGCGTTTTTTTTTTTTTTTTTTTTTTTTTTTTTTTACATTTGTTTTCGCTCTTTTGAGGTGTGCGTGTCCTGCGTGTGTTGCTAGAAAAGTATGCCAATTATTGAGATTCTAAAAGCAAACGTCTCGCAAGATGAGGTAATCGGATAACACTAACACTGACATTATGTCAAACTGATAACCTGTATCTCCCTAGGTTTACCCCCAAAATTTACAAAACGTCCTTGTACTTACACAAGATAATGACTTCGGAAGGCATTTTAGGTGTGTTTTGCTACTTTTTTTTTACTTTACGAGCTACCTTGCGGATGTTAGTTTGGAACAATACAGAGGCGTGAACTTCAAAACACCAAGTAATCAAATGACTAATGCCGAACGTATAAATGCCGGAAAATTAGATAGAAGTATGTCGTGCTAAATAAAAAAAAAAAATAAAAAAAACTCGTTCGTCCACAGGTAACTTAAATCGATACATGGGGATTTAATTCCCCATGTGTAATTTGTTCGGGAAATTCATAATCTCGCGAAGGGAGTTTTTTTGGAATAAGAAGAATTATTTTTTCATTTCCACAGTTCAATATCGTAGCTTATCATCATGTATGTCAGCACAAATGACATTCACCAAGAAAAACAAAATCACACTTTCTTCAAACGCATTGCTACATATAAAAAAAAAAAAAGTGCAAATAATAATAGGCCTCGTGAACAATTATAGCAAACAACGAAGACATTATTTATTTTGTTTAATCTACGCGCTTTGATATACTTTGCACAATTCGGAAGGTGCATCTGGTGTTTCAGATAAGAACGGTCGACCATATCCGGTGACCATTTTTAATTCTGACTAGAAAAATGCATCTTGCTGCCACAATGCCCAGGAAAACGGAACCGGTCGTTGTTGTTGTTGTTTTCTTTTTTTTTTTTTCTTTAGGGGGGGGGGGGGGGGGGGGCGGGGTTGCCTCTAAGAAAAAAAAAGTCAGAAACACCTGGTCAATCTGAAGCGTTGTTTGCGGATTTCGCAACACTGGCATTTCAAGCAACTTTCCCCCAAAATGTGTTGTGACTACTGGCCCAGATATATTTACCGACAAAGTAAGTATGGGAATGATTGACCCAAATTATTTATCACGAAGTATCGACGTCGTTATTTTGAAATAAAAAATCGCACAGACGACTGCACAATAAGCCGTACAGCTCAAGTTTTATCTTTTTTTCTCCGCATTTATTCCAGCCAGGATTTTCAAACTTTGTCAGCGTGTTATCCTCTATTTGGCTAATCTTCGTGACAAGTATTGTTGTCCTTGTTAGCGGGAAAAGTTCACGAAAAACGCTCAAATAAAGGCATTTTCGTAAATGTGCATAATTTTGAAAATCAATTTAAAAAGAAAGGCCATCTTCGATTTTTTCAAACTCTTTCAAGTTAGCGACAGTGATATGTACTAACAGGATGTGCAAAAACATGTTGCATTATTTGTGTGTCTTTAAAGTTACAAAGCAAGAAAATCTGGCCAAATGGAGGCTACCGCGGTTGCCATGAATGAGGCCTGTGCGTACGCCTATTTGACAATTTCATTATTTTTACACAGCGTAAAACTTCTCCCGGGTGGTCAGATTGACAGCACAGAGGTGGAGGGTACTTTTGAAGTGATGATTCTTGATACGTATTTTTTTTGTCCTTACTATTAGTACAAGAGTCACAAAAATGCGCAGAAGCTGGAGCAATCGCGAGACGCTATAGCCTGTCGCACGCTTCGCAGGGCCCGCTTTCTATGGCGGGCGTGTAGCGTCTCTGCGCACGCCACGTAGGGGAAACGATCGGTGCGGCTCCGATAACAGGCGTTTAGGTAACAGGATATAGGGCTCTAACACGATATTGAGGATAGGGCGCCGTACAACGGGGGCACCTTCGCGCGGCAATAGAGCCTCGGCCGTAGTGGGCCGCACACCGCAAAAAAAAAAAAAAAAAAAGAGGAAGAAAGATTTTCGTTTGTTTATAATGCAATTAAATGCAAAGGTGCAAGCGAGCTGGATAGTTCGTTTGTTTGAGACTTTTTATGCTCCCTTTTCATCACATTTTTCTCTTAGACGCATTGTAACCGCTTCGCACCAGCCTGCCAGCAGGCCTGGGTGGAATCGAGCCTTTATTGTCCGAGTGGCTTGCTTGTAGACGCTATCGTTCGCGTTACGAGCAATTCGTGGCGCAGTGAGTTGACGCATCTATACACTGTCAGCAGTGCCAGGATTGAATTCCAGGCACGGGATGGAGGGAATTCCAGGCACGGGATGGAAGGAATCCCAGGCTGTTGTTTTCATTTCAACTGAACTCCTAAAAGTCAGCCCTTGCTAATCAATGCCACGTTGGGTAATTTGGTGCTGAGGACGTCCACCATATCTGACGCACATTTCATATCTGATGTAGCCGGCCCTCGAAGGTTGTAAACAGTTGCATCATGGTGCTTGACGAGGCCTCCAATCCCATCGCAGGCGTTCTTGGTATGCCCAGTAGCGGAAACTAGCCACTTGGCCGACAGGTACTCGGTCTTAGCGAGCTCTTGAAGTTGGTGCCTATTCCTGAAGTAGCTTGCTCCGCCGTCACTGACCCACATAAAATGTGCGTAGAAAGGAGCAACCTCCCCAAGCCACTCGTGAATGTTCCCAAGGCCATAGTATGCGCGGGCAGAATCGTGGCTGGTGTCATCACTGATTGGAGCGCAGCTGCAAGTCCTTTTTTTTGGTTGTCACTATGCATGACGTCGCATGTGAATATCTTCTCTAATAATATATGGCAACCGAAGAGGTTGTGCCCTCTAATGGTTTCGCCTCCCCTCCTTTTCCTTCAATCAACGCACCCTTTCTTGTGACGTGATCCTCCGGGTGACCAATTAATCAAAAACACGAAAGATGCAGCTACACTGCCTAAAACGTGGACGGGAAGGAAAATACGACGTTTCGGGCGAACGTCCTTCTTCAAGTGATAGATACGAAACACGGCGAGAAACAAAGAAAGGGTCGTATACGTCACAAGAAAAGGGGGCTGTACATTTGTTACTCACCGATTTTTTTTTCTTACACGAAGATGGGCGTCCGCCCGAAACTTCGTGTATTCCTTCCCGTTCACGTCCTATTTATTGTAGCACAATAATATTTCTTTTGTGATTACGTGCCGAAGATCATTGTTCTCGGCAGCCCCCATTCTCTTACACGCTGAGATAAACATCTGCTATCGGAACCACTTCTGTTGATTCCTTTGCTTGGCGTACACAGAGACGCTACACGCCGACTACCGAAAACGTACCCTGCGAAGCGTGCGACAGGCTAGCGTCTCTCGATTGCTCCGGCTCATGCGTACTTTTTTTTTTAAATCTCGTACGAAGAAAAAATAACTTGCTAAACATTATCACTTAGAAACTATCGCCCACCCTGCGCTGCCAATCTGACCACCCTGGAGCACTCTTACGGGCTGTAAAAATTATGAACTTGTCAACTACGGGTATGTATAAGACACAGATACAATGCAATAATAGTTTTGCACATCATGCTCATAGATACTATTGGCGTTATTTTGGAAGAGTTAAAATATCGAAGATAGCATTTTTTTTAATTGATTTGCAAAAGTATGCATATTTAGTAAAATGCCTCGATTTGAGCGTTTCTCGTCAACTTTTCCTGCTAATCAGGACGACAATATTTATAGCAAAATAGAGGACGACACGCTGGCAAAGTTTGAAAACGGGCTTGAATAAATGCGGACAAAAAAAAAAAGTTAAAACTTTGGCAGTATTGCTCAATGTGCCGTCGTCTGTGCGATTTTTTTTATTTCAAAATAACGACGTCGATACGTAGTGATAAATAATTTGGGTCAACCATTCCGATACGGGCCAGCAGCCACAACACATTTTCGGGGAGAGCAGCCTGAAATGCCAATTTTGCTAAATCCACAGACAACGCTTCAGATTGAGCAGGTGTTTCTGACTTGTTTTCTTGAAGGTAACTTTGTTTTGTTTTTTCCTAAAACAAAGACCGGTTCCGTTTTTCTGGGCATTGAGGCAGCAAGATGCATTTTTCTGGTCAAAATTAAAAACTGTCACCGGACACGGTCGGCCGTTCTTATCTGAAGACAGAGTCGTCCTAGAGAAAACTGCTGCGGCATAACATAACGGAACTGCATGTATATTTGACGCACAAATATCAGTAAGCTAGGTGGCCTCTTTACGTTTTATTTATGTAGAATACGCTTGCAACATCACATTTTAATGCTTTCTTTTAGTGGGTAGAGGAAAATCGGACCCTTCACGTAACATATTTTTGTAGATTTACTTTTTCGAGTACAAAAGAGGGATTTTAGTAGTGGAGGAGAAGTAACCAAACTTAGGAACGACTACAGAGACACGACAAGAAATGTAGAAACGAAAACTGGTGGTCAGTCAAGTGCAAAACAAGCACCCAGGAGATTTTATTCACATTGCGTGGTCGCATTTTAATATTGCAATTATGAAATTCGTCTAAATTTGGAAAATAGACGCAAGTGGAAACGTTCTCAATTGAAAGAACGCATGTTGTTCCTTTCCTCACTCAGAATACTGTAGCGGGACTTCGCTCTTCCTCCACAACCCCAATACAGTGAAGACGATGACGAGTTAATGTTTCAAAGGCCTGCTCATAGAATGATAACATCATGTCCCTTGCAGTGCCGTATTCACTGTGACTTTAGGGGGCTCGGCGAACATTGCATGGGAGATCATTGTAGCGATAAGCTGGGTGGGTAAATAACTAAAATCTGCTAATCAAGTTTCCCACGAGCGGGTTGTTGGAATTATATATTTAAAGTCATTAGAGGCTAAATAAATTTGGACGTATTGCTAAAACCCAAAGGGGTTTTAGGTATCTAGGTTTTCAGTTTTCACATTGATTTGTTTTGGGTTATCTTGCGGAGCGGATCCAGCGGTATTTAAATGGACCAAACATAATTGGCTGGTTTGGCCACGGGAATCGCACTACCGCTATTTCTGCATATTGAATAAAGCAATCACTCGCTAACCCCTCGTACAAAATAAATAGCGAGTTAATTGCAAACACAATGTTTATATTGACAAAATATTTTAATCCGGAGCGCATGTCGCGGGAGAGATCATTTGGTAGTGTTTTATTAAGGTCATTTATGTAATACAGTGTCGCGAGAAATATATTATGTAATTAAAAAATTATTATATATTGACAGTGCTACTGCCGAACTCTCCACGCCGGTCCGTTTGTAAAGACGGATTTTGAAGTAATGTCTTGTGATTGTCTTTGTCGCCTCGTGTCCAATGTGTTTGGAATTGACAAGTGTTTATTTGAATCTACGTTCAGTACATTCAACCTTACGTTCAGTACGGTCTCGCTTATTTTGCTCGAGTTATTAAATTTGTATTTGTTTTAATTTTTTTCCCTTTAGTTGTGTCTGTGCGCCGCTTTTTTTGAAGAGATATACAGGGTGATCCTCGAACCAGCTGGGACCCCTTCAAACGTCGCCGCGGACCACAGTTTGAGAACCGCTGGACTAAGATGTGCTAAATATCTTGAGTTAATTCCGTGATTCGTCATGTTGCAGCTGCTATTTTAGAGACAATTATTATGGGCGGCTTTATCTCGGCAGTGTGCTTTGAAACGAATTTCAATTTATCCTGCTCGGAATTTGTTTTATCGCTTGGAAGAGCAAGGCTGATGAATTTTTGCGACTCGTTATAGCATGAATGAACTGGCTTAGAAATAGTTACTGAACAGTGAGAGCGTCTCGTGAATTTGACTATTGGGGAGGGGATCGAAATATAGGGACCGCTTCGTCTAGATTGTTGTCCACACAGTTGGGTGTTTATTTCGAGAGCATACACATTGGTTACCTTGTACATAATTTACAAACGACCACCACTTTCGGCGGTGCGGTTCCTCGCGCGTTACCCTGACCATTGCTTTATTCGCACGAGGACTATAACACGAGTTCGTGCATCTCGCAGACTCTGAATCGTTCTTTTAGATTTCCTTTGAAACATACACAAGCAGTTTACATTTGTCGTCCATACACGCGGACCGTGTGTGGACGTCAAATGTACCGGACGCTTTGCAGCAGATGTGCATGGGCGCGACCATAACTGACCTTCATTTTTTATGTCCTTTTATTCGGGTCGCTTCGCTTTACTACTGTGGTTACATGAGAAGCCAATGCTTTTCTAGACACCATGGTGTTCCTTTCACCGACGCAGGCTTTGTTTTCACTCATCATCGCTAGTTTTTGTGGCCCGGGCTCTTGGCAAGACACATGGTCAGTTATGGCGGCTCTAATTTACGCGTGAGCAAAGCGTCTATACGTCAACTCAAGTAGCCCTAGGTGTGCCAGCCACACAAGCCAGCCTGGAGCGGGCCTTCTGGGCGCTGACATATATTTTATCGTACCAGAGGTCTCGCATTTCACCGAGCACAGTTGATGACGTGCTGCTTCTGAGTTCATGCTCAGTGCCTTGATCATGATATCGTCCTCAACGCAATGAACATGATCTCAGAAGCAGTGTCGATTACGCGGATCCCTCCAGAGCTCTTGAATTATCTATTTTTGTGTAAAAGGAAATGTTAAATTCCTTTCCAATTTTTTTTTTTGAGCACAAATTGTTAGGCCCGCTTCAAACGGGGCAACTTTTCCAGCAATTTTGAGGTTGCTGGCGGGTTGTTCCCTAACTTTCCCTAGATCGACGCGAATTCTTGAGATCGGGTCCGGCTCGAACAAGCGAGCTACTCGGAGCAATTCGAAGACCGTTGAAGCGGCTGCAGCCAATCAGAGACGCGATATTTTTACGTGACACCCCTGTGGTGGTGATAATGACAGCTAAAGACTTAGTTCTGATTTGGAATGGATCGTTTTCGGAAATAAATAGTTTCAGAAAAATGAGTTAGTATTCTCAACGCCGTTCAAAGATATAAGAACGCGTTTGTAGCGCGTAGCTGGGCGTCTAAGTAGTGAAAAAAGAATCAAATTTAATCATGATGATGGCAAGTCGGAGCGATTCGGTTGCTGCGTGTGAACGCGGGCGGCCGGTGTTGCTGGTGTTGCGACGTCAAGTTGCTGGGTGAAATTGCTCCGTCTGAAGCGTGCCTTACGAGTTGTTACGGACCATTATTTGTTTCGTTCCGGAGCAGAAACGGAACTGAACTTATTTTGTATGGAACGCAAATGAAACCGGTACGAAAATACATTTTGTTCCAACACCCTGCTTTTACTTCATACGCTGTGTAAGTCATATTGTCAAAAGTCGTCTAAAGGGGTGTCCAAACAGGACACTACAAAACCCGCACATCCGACAAATCGTGAAAATTGAAGCGGACGCTTCTATTTTTACGATGTGTCGGATGTGCGGGTTTTGTAGTGTCCTGTTTGCAGGAGTCGTGAAAATTTTTACGCTCGCGACTGCTCTCCTCGCCTCCTCCACTTTTCTCTGACGTCGGTGCTCGTCAGATTTGACGTCACACGCCGTCACACGCCACCTGCGTCTGGCTGACCTCGCCAACGCCCTCGCGTACCACCGTCGCCTCGGCTCGAAGGCCAAGGAGGTCCGGCTTCGGGTGGATTTGGGACATTCCTGCGTCGAAGGGTGCGTTTCGCCCGCCTCGGATCTGCTTTCTTTGTCGAGATTCACTTTCGTCGTGATGGCGTCCGACGCGGTTCCGTATTCTGAGCGCATAGCTGCCCTGGCGAATCTTTGCATCTTAAAGTACATCCGAAATGCCGAGGAGATAGACCCTGATGCACTAACTACCTTTGCCGCTGCGAGTGCGGTCTACTTGAAGAGCCTAAAGAAAAAAAAGCGTAGAGCCGTCCGCTTGCTTCTACGGTCGAGGAAGCAGGTTGGCGAGTACTCTACCCTCGTGCGGCAAATGTTCCTAGACCCCAGTGGCCAGGACTTCTTCGACACCTTCCGGATGACCAAAGCCAGGTAAGTAAAACTTTTTTTTTTTATTTATTTCTAATTTTGCTTAAAACCCCGCTTCATTGCAAGTGCAATAGAAGCTATAAGAGTGAGCTCCGGGCTTTCAGCATGCCTGCCGAGCACGCGCCCTCGTTCTTGGAATCACTTTCATCGGGGCAACATGCTCGTGCTTGTGCTTCGGAAGAGAACCGTGTTTTTCGGCCGGGTGTAATTAAACTATGCATCGCAGAGAGATCAAACTCTGTGATAACGCGATTCTACCGGTTGGAATAGAACGCGTAAGTTTGAGAACATGACGTTACCTGCATCAAAAAATAATTGAGACGAAAAATTTTTTCTGTACTTCCATCGTCAAAACAAGAACTGACATATCGTCGACGCTTTTGGGATTTAATCAGTGAAAAACGCTTGTCAGTTAGAAAAGAGTTTTTTTTTTTCCCCATTTATTTTGACAAGTTTTTTTTTTTTTTTACTAAAATAGAGCTACAGGCGCTGACAATATCAGATTTTGTTTTGACGACATTAAATTAAGGTAGACATAGGCTCATAAAAAATCCCGTTTGTCCCATTTTTATTTTTATCCAGGTAACGTCATGTCTTCAAACTTTCACGTTCTATCCCCACTAGCATCACCTATCACGGAGTTTGATCTCTGTGCGACGCATAGTTTATTGTAATTTATTGACCCGATAAAAAGAAAAATAAACTTTCTTCTCTGGAGTTTTTGGTACTGCAGTGCGGTTATTTTAGGCCGTAGATAATAAAAGAACTACCTCTCGTGGTGCCTGTGGGCATGGTACTTTTGTTGATGTATTGACATCACGATTTTGCAATTTAGTGTATCAAAGTTGTTTGGTTAAAACACATCAGCCTCTTGACAGCAGGCAGGTATACGTACAGACGGGGGAATGAAACTAATACTTCTGAACAGCTGAATAAATGCGTATAAGTACTCTATTTCCACGGCCTCACTGTTTGCTAATTTATTGAGGTCCTGGTTTCGTCAACATTTCCCAGGTTACAAATTTTCACTACTCCGACTGACCTGAATGTGTATTCGTCAGACAGGGTTTCCCACAAACATATTGATAGAGCAAGACCCTCGTACGAATGCACTCTTCACGGATGGTAGCAGCTTTGGGATAACATTATCTACCGAAGCAGATGTCTGGCACAGAGTGGAAAGTGGCAACTGGACAATTCATTGACTAGTGTCTGTCAAATGATCATTTAAATATTTGCTTCATCTTCGATTGTAAGTAAAGATCTTTTGTCATTCTTCAAAATATGCCACATCTGTTCTGCCATGGTGTGCAGTGTTATTCCAAAGTTGTTCTATTTCCAGTGTTCATTTTTTTGAAATTCTACATAGTCTTAGTGAGAACATCCTGTATCTGTGCATGTATATGTGCATGAAGGTTTTGGACATTTTAAAGTGAGCTACATGTAAAATTGTAGCAAATTTTTATTTCTAGGTTTCAGCGTCTCCTTGATCTTGTCGGTCCGCTTCTGACCAAGGAGCCCACCAACGTTGGCAACACCATTTCTGCATCAGAAAGGCTGATTGTCTTTCTAAGGTGAGCCAGTTGCTTATTTATAATTGTCGCCAACATCTTGAGACGGCACTGTATAGCATCGAAGTAACTAGTATCACGGGCATCTACACCTCAAGGAGTGGAGTCCAGTTCCTTCGTTGCAGCCTAGAGTAGTGCCAATTTTTCAGGCCACTGCCCCCCCACAAACATCTAAATGGTGTTTAGCCATACCGCCAGGAGCAGACTTACCAATAGGCAGAGTAGGCAGCTGCCTAGGAGCAGCAGAAATTTGTGGTCGGCCAAATTGTAACTGCTCCCAAAATTGTTTTTTTTTTTTTAATATTAGGCTTTGACTTTGGCTATTTTTAGGATTCTAGCTTCAAATCTATCTACTTTGAAAAAAGTACAAACTTGGCTATTTCCCCCCCACTACTGCTCCCCATAGCCACTATTCATGGGGAGCGGGGGTGGGGGCCAGCAGAATGCTAAGTCCGCTTCTGACAAACCCCCCGTGAGCAGACCAATTATACTTAATATTGAGTGCAGTCCAGTCTCGTGATACTTTATTAATAGCCCAAAAATGCCAATTGGTACTAAAGCATGCTTTCTCTGCGCAAAGAAAAAAAATGTATAGTCAGTATTGCATGCAACCTCCCCTTCAAGTCAAGGCGCATTTTCATAAATGGCTAGCGAGAGTTCTGGTTCCACCTGGTCTGAGACGTGACTGTTTCTTCGTCTTGATTGTTGGCAAGGCTACAACACCAATTTATGCAGGTACATTGGGCAGAAAAACATAAACAGCTCTCTTAGACGACAAGCCATGGTGTCGCTGCACCTGCAAAGAAAAGGGAGAGTCACATATTAGAAACTGCATGCACTCCATTTTGTTATTGCGGGATGTCCTGAATTGAGGTTGGCAAACGAAACAGGAACCGCGGCCAATGGGTTACCAAGCTGCTTTGCGCTGCACTGTGACAGCTCTACTACCAAGCACCACAAAAATGACAATTATCCAAATTCAATTTGGTTGTATTTCCAAGATGGCAAACCTCAAAATGGAAAAATAATCTCCTTACTTAAATGCATCAAAACACACAGATGGGCATTTTTTTATACCGTGGGAAAATATTTAAAATATGTGTGATATGGCTTCATGTGTTTTTGAAAAATGAAATCTCACCACCATGAGAATCCAGAATGGTATACCTTATAGCTCAAAACTGTAACAGTGCCCAGCGTCCAGATTGCCTTTTTTGGTTAACCAGAATAGACCCTTTTCAAAACCCTATCAAGCAATGTTAGTGGTCGCCATTTCTTGAGCGCAAAGCCCATGATTGGATCCGAGTCCTCGCCAATCGCTGATGCAGCACTTCTTTTCGATGCAAGCCGAGTCAAGTAGCCCATGATTGAATCTGAGTCCTCGCCAATCGCTGATGCAGCACTTCTTTTCGATGCAAGCCGAGTCAAGTTCACGCTAAAAGCACGAAGTATGTGATCAAGGAATGGTGGACTCAAATAATTGCTGCAAAAGCTACAAGATGGCATGCACTTTTGAAGAGGGTGTATTGTAGCACCTTTCACCTCAACATACATTTTCGTTAAACCTTGTTCATCACGTGTTCGTGTACTCAGTATTTTTGCACTGCCTTTTCTTGCTTTAGGTACCTGGCCCACGGCTCGTCCCAAAAGTCGGTGGCAATGAGCTACTGCCACAGTACCTCATTTGCAAGCCAAAATGTGCGGGAAACAAGTGCGGCGCTGCGGAAAGTACTACAACCTCTGTACATGCCTGTCCCAACTCAAGAGATGTGGGAAAAAATTGCGCAAGGTTTTAGTGAGCACTGGAACTTCCCAAACTGTGTGGGTGCAATCGACGGGAAACACATTGCAGTGGAGGGGCGTGGATCAGCTACCTTTAACTACAAAAAAACACACAGTATCATCCTATTGGCGGTGGTTGACGCAAGCTACAAATTCGTGATGGTCGACATTGGTGAATATGGCAGCTGGAACGACAGTGGCGTGTTCAGAGAGTGCCCATTCGGCCAGAAAATGATGTCCGGGACTCTCCAGCTCCCTTGTCGAAAAGCACTCCCTCGTCATGCTGACAGAATGCCCTTTGTTCTAGTTGGAGATGAGGCATTTCCCCTTATGGAAAATCTCATGCGGCCTTTTCCCGGAGAGGCTCTAGACCTGCCAAAACAGTGCTTCAACTACAGACTGTCCAGGGCTCGACGCATCTCTGAAAATGCGTTTGGCATCCTAGCAGCTCGATGGAGGCTCTTTCGACAGGCGATCCAAGGAGACCTAAGCTTGGTGGACAACCTTGTCTGGTCGGGTGTTTTGCTTCACAACTACATGAGGACATGTGATGACGAGGAAGGCGTACCTATGACCAGTTCATATGCACGTCCTGCAAACATTGACTGTAATCATGCACAAGATGCAAACAGGCAGAAGGCTGCTGGCCAAGAAAACCCTAGCCTCAGCTTCCAGAATCTAGAACCGATCACCAGTGGCCCTGAGTCCCTGCGAGGTCAAAAAGTACGGCAGGCTTTTGCAAATTATTTCTGCTCGACGATCGGAGAAGTGCCATGGCAATATGATCAGGTTTCCCGTGGATCTCGCCGCGCGACACTTTGAGAAGTTCCATGCTATACAGTCAAACCCGTTTATAACGAACAGCAGGAAACGCCACGATCAGTTTGACATAGCAAGTAGTTTGATATAGC
The DNA here is from genome assembly GCF_016920785.2 of Ixodes scapularis. Classification (NCBI taxonomy): domain Eukaryota; kingdom Metazoa; phylum Arthropoda; class Arachnida; order Ixodida; family Ixodidae; genus Ixodes; species Ixodes scapularis. The sequence continues at coordinate 75,745,363 of NW_024609881.1, read as the reverse complement.
AAAAACCATTTACAACAAACTTCCACAAGCTCCCGTTTCTTTCTCATCTCTTCACTACCGCCTCGTAACACAGCGCTGGATTTTTTTTTTTTTTTTTGCATGCGTGCAGATTTTGTCTTTTTAGCTTTCATTTTCTGAATCGCTTTTCTTTGCGGGCAACCACTTTCGATAAAAAGATTTTCTTTTCTGTGCTTGTGCACAGTGTTTTTTTTTTTTTTTTAGCTTTTCTTTTTAAAATTGCTTCTCTTTGCTCAATTTTGTTTGCGACTGGAGCTTTTAAAATTTTATTCCTCTCCTACTTTTTTTTTGGGGGGGGGGAACAGCTAGGAGACGATTTTTTGCACGTTTTTGTAAGCCTTCCTGGGGGAAAAAGTTTGATATAACCAATGTGTTGTTCGTTATAAAAAGTGCTTTTTACATGCATTTTTATTTAAATTTTTCGTGAGTTCGATATTGACAATAATTCACTGTACTTCCGTTCGTTCTAAACGGGTTTCGCTGTACTAACCCCTCGCAACTGTTCTAATACTAACAAGACTGCAGTGTTAGCAAGAGGTTCAGTGCTGCGGCCTGTTAGGGACCTTTTGTTATCACAGCAAATGTCATCATGTACTCTCATTTTTAGCCACTTTGCTCTCTTCTATGCTTGTTGTACTAACCCCTGGCAACTGTTCTAATACTAACAAGACTGCAGTGTTAGCAAGAGGTTCAGTGCTGCGGCCTGTTAGGGACCTTTTGTTATCACAGCAAATGTCATCATGTACTCTCATTTTTAGCCACTTTGCTCTCTTCTATGCTTGTTTTTACCTCAGCAATCATAGTGAACAAAGTTAGTCTCTTCGGGTAGCATTACTAGTTTCTCCCTTTATGCAAAGAGTTAAGATATTATGTAGGTACATCGTAGCTTAGACATTTGACGTCTTATCAAGCTGTTCACGTTTCAAGCGCCTCTTCCTCCGACAACCAAACCTTATAAGAACTACATTGCATGGTGTATAAACAATGCACAAAACTTCCTTTTTTTTTACGTCATTAAGGTCGGTAAGATACATTGTGTATCTTATTTCCAGGATTCCACCACCTCCCTTTACTTCAGTGCTTACATGCAGTGTTATTAGGATTTTCTGTCCATCTAACACCAGTTATACAAGGCGTGTACGATTTACCTGCACCGGTAGAGAAAAGTGTAGGGCGGTGCACTTCTGGTTGTATCTGAATACACATACCGGAAGTACACTGACCTGCACTTTTGTGCACCGGTGCAGGTAAATTGGAACCAGCCTACTGTCTATCCAACGCACCAGTGCAAGGACATTTTAGCACCGATTCTTGCCAAGAATCTTTTCTGCACAACATTTTCTTTCCAGGTGTTGCTATATATCACAATTATTTCCTCTAACGCACGAGCAAGGTGCGTAATCTTAAAATACTGCATTGTCTTTTTAAAAGTGCATGACCAAAAGTGCTGAAGAGCAATGTTGCTGCTCGGGATTAATTTGCATGCACCTAGGTCTCCTACCGAGCGAGGCTCTATTGGTCCGTACGTTTGGTTCATTGCAAGCCATCGGTGGTGTGTTGTGTCTTGGCGTGCCTCTCCCTCAGTTGCAGGTGCAGGCGCTGGCAAGGCATTCAAGTCTGGTGCACCAACTGCTATATCCTTGCTGGTGTAGTTACCTTCAGTGTTCCCCACATTTTCCACATCTCCTTACCCATTCCCAGACTGGCTTGTGGGGGCCAGATCCAGATTAGGTGCGGGCTCTCGGCAGAGCCTGACTGCTAGGGAGCGCGTCTCCCACGTGGTGAATAGGAGGCAGCCATCACAATGGAGTTCTCACATAAATCAATCTAATTACCCTGAAGGCACAGGTCAGCAATCAAATGGTCGCATACTGTTGGAAGGTATCAAGTTGCACGGATTGTGCCAGTTTTCCAGGGGCTCCATTTTGATGGCTAAGTGCTTGCACTCGCGAACCAACAGGCATGCAGGTACCGCAAGGAGTTGCCTGGCCGAGCAGCAGTCTTGTTTCAAGGTTGCAGCAGAAGACTTCGTTTCGACAAGATTGCTAGGAATAAATCTGCTCTGATGAACCCACCCACTGTTTCTCTCACCTTACTTGAGCCCTCGGGTCCTGTTGCAGGAAGGAGACCACCACATCAAGCACATTGCCAGGGCAGGTCTTTCTGCAGAGTAGAGAAAATGCAGAATGCCTGCAGGTCTTTGGTACATCCCAGTCAGCCCTATAGACCTTTTCATCCTCCTCCGCATGGGCGCTGCCATCTTGGAATCACGTGACGTGGCAGCCATTAGGTTGCTTCAACTTGCTGTTCTGCTCTCCTCTCCGCGCCGTGGCGGATGCGTTGTATTCGTGTTTTTCGTCGCGTTTCACCGTGCTTTCTTGCCTTACTTCGGAAACTAGTCCGATACGTCTACTCGACAACTAAGATATCATGAGGGTTCAACGTTCCATATGACAACTGAGGTTTGTTTCTTAAAAGTGGCGGAACACTTTCAGTAAGAAGCGCGTATATTCATATCACGCATTTTGGATCGGAAGGAGCGCAAGGAGACTATCTGTATTTCCTGAAGGCATCGTTCTTTGTATTCATAATACATTGAAAACAGTTTCTTTTGATTATGGGAGGGAACTCGTGGAGGAGATAGACAACGAATGTTTAATTTGTATTTTATCTGAGGCTAGAAGTAATGGAACGCCAACATCGGGCGATTTGTTTGTTCATAATATCACACCCACATGTGTATGAGGTTCTTAATCTTTTTTTTTTTGCGACGTAAATGTTTGGTTGATTGGTTTACTTATAAAGTTTAAGAAATTGTATACCGTGCTCGCTCCCATTTCAACAGTCATTTAAGTGATTTATTGATTATATTTAGATAACCAGTGCCAACCACATAATTTATTTGAACACAACGGTCGGGACTTCCCGCTTAAGAAACTGCCACAGACACCTAACAATAGGGGGTTTTAGAATAGCGCGCACAAAAAAATAATGTTGTTTCTATTGGCAAATCTAAAACGCGTTTTGGGTTCGGCGCATGCGCAATAATGACGTCGCTTTCTTTTTTTTTTTGCGCACGCTGTTTTAATTTTTGCCAGTATCTGAAATTCGCAATATTTAACGCGAAAAGAAAAAAGACGTCTGCATCACAATTATTTGAGTCCAAGATTGTTGATGGCAAATAGAGGTTCACTTCTGGTGGCTGCCGACGCCGAAATTTACAAAGCGAATCTGTTCAAACAAATAAATGTTTGTTCACACAGGTCCGTGAAGTGGTGCCTAGCGCTCGAATTCAGCCGAACTTTCCGGGGTATTTCTCCTCCTGCGCCCTTTAATTTTATTTCGCCAATTTTACGGCAGACAAATGCCAGATTTAATTTGACGGGCCTGTCCCTTATATCATATCTTTAGTAAGCAAATATTCATATAAAAATAATTTATTTTCTAGGGCCAATATCGCGAAAGGCTGCTAATGAGTTCTTTAGCAGGGTTGCTAATTGAACAAATTTCCTACTCGGCCTGTCAAAACACGCTCAAGTACCGAGTTAAAAAAGGGCCCGAGACGATTCTACTTGTTTATATCAATTATCTGCGTCATTACACAATACGTTTTTAGTCTGAGAAGTTCGCTAAAGGTTCGGTGCCCACGAAAACCAAAGAGTGAGTAGTAAATTCGCGAGTTCATCTGTTCTGGTCGATTCAGCACAATGCTAATCAAGCTGTCGATATGCTTCCTTACATTCACGTGTTATCCTGTTCAATAGTTTGCTTTCCTGGAAACTGGTGTCATCAGGTACAGCCGTAGACGATGGTAATCTTCCCTGTACATCAGTCAGGCGTTTCGCAACCGTCCATAATCAGATCATCAAAGGAGTGGGTAAAAAACAAACAAACGCAATTTAGGCTAAAATACACCTCGCAGTCTTCAAGGTGGTTCAGTACCAGTGTTTCATTAATTTTGTTCCACAAAAAAATAAAAATATATATTACAAAATTAAGGGAAAACAACGTAAAACAGCAACATAGCCGCGTTCATGTTGAAACCGAAACCAATAAAATTGAAGCAACCTAATGGCGCCGAGCGCATCAGCGCCCTCTATCCGCCGGTAGGGCAACTACTAAAATGAAAAGGTCTATACGACATGTGTCGCCGTGTGTCCAATTGCCAGGCTGCCTTCGACAAATTGTACAAACGACAGGAGTTGCGCCTCGGGCGAACCAAGCTCGCCTACGTAACCACAACAACCGTGCCACGGAGCGGCAAAGGGGCAACGTTTGCTCTTGATAAGTGATGACTGAGACACGGGAGATGTGTGGGCCCATTGTTTGACGACACCGGTTCGCACATTGGTGTGGCCCTGAGAAAGGCCGTTTGGAGAGGGGTGTGCCAAGCCTCCCACAAGGGTAGTGTCAAGTAGTATGGCTAGAACAGGCACTGGGCGTGACAACTCGGTGCCCGATATACTAAAATGTTTCCATCGTAGTATATCGGCCACCCAGTTGCTACGCCCTGTGCCCCCTCTACCCATGCCACTTGGCACTACCCTTGTGGTGGTTCTTGCACCACAGGACAGGAAGGAGGTGGCGCTGGATGGCTTCCGGGCTGAAAAGAGGGGTGAGGAGTGGTGAAATATTACTGCCAATACCGAAAGAAAACACAAAATGCATGCTTTTGAAGGGACCATGAAGGCAATTTCATTTGTTTTTAAAAGAGGGTGTATTCAATGCATTACGTGTCCTGGCATGCCACTAAATTTTTTTTGAGAACTTTGTGCC